>NW_026598855.1:0-100000 GCF_029784155.1 Uranotaenia lowii
CTCGGATGATGTTTGATTATTCTAAGACTACTTTGTTGCACATAATTAGCATATTTACAACAGTACTAGGCCTAGGATCAATTTAAGCCTGCAGCGCAAAATATTAAACAAGTTTGAAATTTCCCATACAAACTTAGGGCAGTCTAATGTATAGTTAAGCGAGTCAGGGAACAGTTTGAACAATTAATTTGAAATAAAAAGTTTGTTGGGAGGACAGCTATACGACACCGATGATAAGAATTCTAAGATAATTAGGAGGTTAACTTGAAATTACTACTTGGAGTTGTAAGATCAGCTTTGGTATCTTATGAAAACTTAGATTGAGAGATCAGCTTGGGATCAAGTCAAGCGAATTGTTAGATAGTCTGGACTAAGAATAAAACGTACGGTGAGTCGAGAGAACAATTAGTAAAAAGGTCTTCATCCTACTCGCTAGAAACACCTTAAGTATTTTGAAATTTAAATTAAAGTGAGATCTATTTATATTAAACATTTTTCTTGATCCGTGAATCAGTCTAATCACCCAATCAAACCCGGGATGGAGAAGCAGAAGAAAAAAACTCGTGAGCAACCGAACAAAAACCACCAAAGACCGACGAACCTTTCGAAGAATAGCTGGGCTCTCCTCCTGCGGGATGCTGCACGACTAAACACAGAGAGCTCGAAGTGTAAAAAAAAGAACCCAATGTTGAATTTTTGTCCATTTGCTTCTCATCTTTTCCCAGTTAGCAGCCGCCAAAGTTCTTCCATCTCTGCTTACGGCAGAAAAGTGGCTGCGGTCTGGCCAGGTTGTTGTTGTTCCTCCTTCGATCCAACCCGAAGGGGCCATTCGCTTGGCCAGAAGAACAATAATAACTCAGATTCTGGTTCGTGATTCTGGAGGTTGGTCGGAGCTTTTACACGAACAGCAGAACGAATAAAAAAAGTCTACAACAACATCAATCCGGGAACACAAGCGCGCGGGATGGGGACACACGAACGATGGCCTCGAGAATCTGAATCTGTGCTAGCTCTTGAGACAAACAACAAAAAACGAAATCGACCAGCCATCGTCGTCGTCGTTTCTCTTTCTTCTCGAAAGTATTTGACCAGCAGCCACGGATTATGGCCAGCAACCAATCTCGTGGAATTATCGAAGGCTCAATGGTAATTGTCATTGAACCGAATCTGGCTTTTCCTTGCTTTCGGCTTCGGTAATTCGAAAAAGACGCTTTTGAGGCTCTTCTCGATATTACCGGAAAATTTGGCCAAGAATCTCATATACAATCGTTATCCTAATCTTTATTGCAATCGATATGAGTATATTGACAGAGAGAGATAGTTTCGGTCTTTGAATGCCCACTTCTGGGTAATTTTCGGGAGTATATTCGCAGCTCAAAAAATATCATGGAACGTCAGTATACCAATTTACGTATCTAAAATGTTACAAAAATATGAAAGAGACTTTCTTCTATACAACATAGTACTCCTGAATAAAAAACATCTTAGAGTTTGTGTAGTTTAAACAAGTTTTATGGTGGCTTTTTACTACGAAGAGATTTGTCAACCCGCCATCGTGGCCTAGAGGATAGCGATTAAGTCTTTTAGGCCAGAGGTTATGAGATCGAGTCTCGGTAACGGCACAC
Source organism: Uranotaenia lowii (assembly GCF_029784155.1). Lineage (NCBI taxonomy): Eukaryota > Metazoa > Arthropoda > Insecta > Diptera > Culicidae > Uranotaenia > Uranotaenia lowii. Next base: position 1,626 of record NW_026598855.1, read on the forward strand.
ATAGTACGCTTTCTGTGGGCTTGTGGATTTAGCATTAGTAAGATGCTAGCCATTATATCCTTGAAAGATGTACGCTTTAGTCTTAAGTAGAAATTAGATCTCTTCAAAGAAACATGAAGTTTCAGTGAGATCCTATGTGTGTGTGTTCAATTATATTTGGATTTGGTGTTGTTGCAAATATATTGGAAACTCTCAGTGAAACTTTCCAAATTCGAATTTCTAAATAAAAAAATACATACCTCATATTTCTATCAACACAGTAAAAATAGTCAAACTCCGTTATAAGAAAAATATCTTGGGGATTAACTTTATGGAATGCATTAAGTAGGTGAAATTAAAAAATAAAATATTGAATATTGAAAAATTAAACTAAAAATTTTCATTAGAAAAATCATGGTTAAATCTACCAAAACTGATAGCAAAATTACTTTTAGGCTTAGCGAAAAAAGTTACAGAAATTTTTGTTTGTATTTTTCCGTAATTTTTTATGGGGATACTCCGTTCATGTTTGGCTACACGCTCGTAAATTTTGTGGTGCGAAAATCGAATGTTTTATTGACATTTTATTTTTATTTTTTATTATTATTTAAAACTACTAAAAATTATAGTAAACATTATATTAGCCTGAAATTTATAAGATTTGATCAATTATCTCAATTATAAGCTTACTGCTTATAGAACTATTCTTTATTTTACTGCATAAAACTAATATAATTAAGCCAATATATTAAGTTTAATGCATTTATTATGATTACATTAACCTTGTTAAATGTAAAATAAAATGAAAAATACAAAAAAAAATATTATGAAGGATTTTATGAAGGATTAATCACCGTAATTTATGTTTGTTACTTTAATTTATCGGCCTTTTCGGTGAAAAGTGATATCCTTTTTAGTAGGTACATCTAAACATTATGAAATTTATATAGATAGTAGGAGGTTAGATGAAATGAAAGATGGTGAAAATGAGAGACTCCTCTGAATTTTCCAATTAACTATGAAAAAAGTAAAATTTGACTTGAAAATTTTGAACCAAATGAGACCTATTTTGTGTGAATTTTTCCGAGTAATCGAACTATTTGATCCACTGAATGCATCGGAAAATGGAGCTATGGCTGTTTTACCCTCAATTCTCCTACATTTTTAATATAGTTCATGCTGATGCGGATGATTGCTCAAATCCTTTTAGTCTTTTTTTGTAAGTGTTTTGATTCTCAAATAAATATTTATTAAGACGAATTTGATAAATTCAATAAAAAATATCCTAAATTGTGATTTTTAATAGGGATTGAACCGTCAATAACTTTGCACACAATGATACAAACAACATGCTTTGTTCAGCAAAGTTTATGTGCACAATAATCCGCATCTTTTGATTGCATTGGCGTTTAAAAATTTTACGCTAGGCTCACATTTTGGTCAGTTGAATAAAAAATAAAGGATTCTTTTTACTTCAATCGAACCCGTTGATAAGATACAAAAGTTATTAAGTTATAAATATTTTTAAAATGAACTATTAAAGACCAGAAACTCAAATAACGTTGAGACCAAAACCTTTTTTGCCTTTCTTTCAGAAAGGTATAGTTATCGGTCGATTTGGAAGATCATTATTTATGGGTCTTAGATATACCTTTATAGGTACCTATCGAATCAGCGCGTCGAGTTCAAACGATGTCTGTGTATTTGTGTGTATTGGTGTGATTTTTTGTAAACTTTTTTTGCACATTTTTGCGAAACTGGGCAGTACAATAAAAATGATTTTTATCTTAAAAAATTTGTTTTTTTTCTTCTTTGATCTATAAAAGAAAGAAAAAATAACAAAATAGTTTGAAAAAAAAAATTCATAGTAATTATCATCAAATCATCACTCCAAAAACGTGTCAATTTGGCTTGCTAGCCACAACCAGCAATCACTAAAATCAAGATTATCGTATATATGACGTCAAATTATACATGACGTCCTATACACGATGGGCATGCTCGTTGTGTTTAGTGGGAAAAATTACAACCTTCACTCCCACTCATGATTTCTTCATGACGACAAAACGAGCGGGAGGAAGGAGTAGACGAGAATAATAAAGCATCTAGATATAAACTTGAATTTATCTTTTGCACCAGTTCAGTGTTAACCGAACCGGTTTCAAAAAAATTAGAGTCGAAGCTCTAAAATCATATTGTGGTAATATGAATTTTCATAAAGGGGTACGACCCCGAACTTGCGTATTCAATCGATGGGTGTAGGGTTCAACACCACATTTTTCTGCAGCGATGGCGGGCTTCGATAGTACCAAGATAGGTAGAGAAGAAGGTAAAACATTGCGCTTAACCTCAATCGACAGAGCCGTGTAAACGCAGGGTCAAAAATAGTTATGAAATTTCGAACGTTATGTATGGGATTTGAAACAAAATTACAATTTATGGAAAATTGCGAGGTCTTATTGTTCAAATAAGTATACAGTCGCATTCTTTGAAATAACATGTTTCAATATTCTGACTATATACGAGACAGTTTTTTTTTTTTGAAATTTAGCAGTATTTCTGCAAAACATTCGAATTTCGGAAAGCATTTTTGCAAATATAGTTGTAAAGATATGCTAAAAAATGACTTGTTGCAACTTGTCATGAATGCTACTTTATTTTAGGTCCAACAAAATTTAAAAACAATCAGTTATTAGGAATTTAGCAAAAAGCAATTTTTTTAACTCAATAAAAAATCCACGTAAAAATTATGTTTTTCAATCGCATAAGCGCTTAATGAACTGTAAATACATTGGTTAACATTTTTATATTTTTTGCAGAATTTTAAAATTAGTAGTTTTTCTAGAAAACCAATAGTTTAAAAAAATTCCAAACATTTTTGTGGAATTTCTATAACTATTTTTTGGTTGACCTACTAATACGTATGCAAGCAACGGAGTAGCATACCTAAAGAATCTAGCTATCCTGCGATAGTACGAGGCAAACGGGAATCTGTCAGATAATTTTGTAGTAAGTTTGAAGAAGGGCGAACGCGCCAAATGAAATCAAACCTAGCGTAACATTTCACGCTTTTGAAATTTCGGAACATCTAATCAAATCCTATTTAAAAAATCGTTTTTAAATCCATTTTAAATAGGCGTAATTTCACGTTCCAACCTGTTTCAACGAAAATACATCAATAAAAAGTTTCACCCAATTTAATTTTATCAACTGTTTAAAAGTTTAAAGTGATTTTTTTTTGCGCAGACGCGTTAATTTCAAGATGTTGAATTTCTTGCACTTTAAAGTATTTCTGATTTAAAACTCAATTTAAAAAAATCGGGTCTAATAGTGAGTTTCAGAATTCAGAATAAAATCCAAAAATTCAGATGCAATCCAGCGCTAGACGATTTACAAAACACAATTACAAAACCGACATTATTGACAAAAATGTCAAAATGGTCAATTACAACAAAAATGACATAATTGTTTAAATTTTCTTAAATTACAAAGTGGTCCAAATTTACATAATTGACAACATGTACAAACTTTGTATGCAAAATTGACAGAATCAATATAGAAAAAAATTAATCAAATCTACAAAACTGACATAATTTACAAAAATTAAAAAAAAAAGTCTATAATTACAAAAATGACATGATTGTTAAAAAAGTCAAAAATTACAAATTGGACCAAACTTGCATAGCTGACAAAATTGATAAAAAATACAAAAAAAAATGACAACATTCACAAACTTGATAAATTTTACAAACCTGACAAATTTGGCAAATATGGCAAAAAATGTGCCCTTTTCAAAAATCGACCTTACGTTGCGCGTCATTCGTTGGCATACCCAGTATCCCATTATTTTCTTCCAATAAGATTCTATGTTCCCTACCCAGCATGAGAGCAGCAGTGGTATCATTTTTTTTTCAAAAGGGCGTGCGGCCAAATGTTAAAAATCGAATTGTCAGCTGGGCGAGAAAGTACCGTTTGTAGACCTACATTTTAAACTTAATTACTTTCAACGCGATTTTCTCGAAACAGCTTTCGCCCTTTACACAAAAGGGAACCAACATAGAAATCAAAGTTTTTAGCATACCTATCAGGGGCATTTTTACTTGTATACTAGTAAGAATGCCCCTAAAAGATATGCCAAAAACTGGGCTAAATTAACTATACGACAAAAATGAAAAAAAAAATCTATGTTGACAAAGTTGCGAAATTGACAAAATTGACAAAATTGCAAAATTGTCCAAATTTAAACAATTGACAAAATTGATTTAACTGACTAAATTGACTGAATTTACTAAATTTACTGAATTGACTATCTAGGCTAAATTGACAAAATAGCCTAGATTGACTTAATTCACAAAATTGACAAAACTATCCAAATGGACAAAATGGACAAAATTTACAAAATTTACAAAATTTACAAAATTTACAAAATTTACAAAATTTACAAAATGTACAAAATTTATAAAATTGACTAAATTGACTAAATTAATAGAATTGACAAAATTGACAAAAATGATAAAATAGACATAATTGACAAAATTGAAAATATCGACATTTCAAAGCTGTCAAAATGTTTAATATCTGTAGTTAATTCGATAGATTATTGTACCTAATCTACGCTGAAGCATCGTATTTAAGTCTAGCAGGTGTAAACTTACTTAATTTTTTTCCATTTATTCGCTTCCTTTACTTGAGAGGTTGAATTAATTGAAACACATGGTTAGGCATCTTTTTTTACAATTATACTCTTCATTTTTAGACCTCTTCTATTTTATAGATATAAGATCATAATGTCATAGAAACGGGATCATACAAGATATCCCAGAATTCAATTATTCAAAATTTATCAATTAGTTTACAATTATGTTATTATTTATGTGAAAATTATAATTATTTCAAAATACATTCATCCTATAAAAAATTTTGAATCCTAATTTCTTAAATTCATTTAGGATTTACTACGTTCGAAATACTTTAATCATTACTCAGAATTTATAAATCTATCATTTATTGATTATTTTGTGTCATGTGTATCCAAATATAATTTTTATACTGTAAGAAAGGCTACAATCCACTGTTAAGTGTATTAAATCGGTTTTATTCTATCTGTTATGGATAAGGCTATTCCAAATTCTACTCTTTTCAAAACCTCAACTTATTGACTTAGGCAAATTCCAGAAGCAAAGTAGTACAACTACAAAATAACAATAATATAAATAAATTCACGGTTCCTGACAACAATAAACGGAATTGAGGATTTTGATCAAATCTCTTCTTGTATCTGTATGAGATGTTCTCATACTGTCAAATGCATTTCACGAAGCGAGAGTTGTTGATACGCAAGATCAATTTCAAAGAATCAGTGAATTTTGACGTTAACGAACGCTTTACGAAAATGCTAAGTTGATTTTGGCAGATGAAAAACAACAATCATGTGTTTTATAAATATCACAATTTCAAAAACCTCGTTCGAATGTATTTTATAAACTTCGTAAAACCCTTTGCATTTCAAAAAAGAGAGTGATTTTTAAGACGTGCACAAACAACCATAATAAAACCAAAATTTTCTTTCCCCTTAACTTTTCATCTGAAAACATTTTAAGAGTTTTAAATTTATGCCGGAGGGCAAATGGTCTCAATTTAAACGACCGTAATTTTTTTTCCGAGAAACTATAGATGAATGTACAAATCATTGCTATAAGAGATAAAATTTGTGAAATGAATTTGTGAATTTGTGAAGGTTTTGTAAAAGAGTTTCAAATTCTGTTGTTTCAAAATTTTCTCAAAGCGACAGCGCTCAGTTCGGCCTGATCAAACCGAAACCAATTTTCGTTGAAAAGCTAATTAAAGGTTCGAAATGATGAATTCTAACATTAATAAGATGATATGCTCTAAACCTCGAAACTGTGCTAAACATTTATTGAAAGTTTATTCATTTAAAGTACTTATTTTTTTTTAGCCGTTTAAAGATTCAACGAAGTTCAAATTTCCAATGCTATTTTAATAACATATATAAGCGTAGCTTGTGATTTAAACTATGAACTTGATTAGTAGATGTTCGAAATTTAGGTAAAGACACTTCGTAACTTAAAAAAAGAGAAGAGGCTATATAGCTACGAGAGTTGACATATAAAAGACTGCAAAGAAATTCAAACGAAAAAAAAAACTCGAATTTAAACCAGCTACTTCTGGGTAACAATTGGACTAGAGTCCACAGATTTACCATTTTTGAATTGAACGAAGTAGCTTTGTAGTTGCTCTGTTCGATTTTCTCTATTTTCAATAGGATCTGCGACTGTTTTCCTATTTAAAGAGGAAATTAGGGCATAACGAGCACCGGAGCGAAGTAAGCATCCCTCTGTTCTACAGAAGCACGTATTTCTTTAAATAAATTTTCATGATGAACAGTTTAGTACTTCATATAGTTTTATTTTTTAGCAAAAAAGCAGTCTTCTTTTATACTTTACAGAAATATTAAAAAAAAAACCAACTTGGTTCTCAAGTCGCGAAAAAATTATAATTTTCAAGCACCGTAAAATAAGCTCTAAGAATTAATAAATCATTTTGATTTGTAATGTACACACTGCTACACGATGTACACATTGTTCCTCAAATGTCACCTTCATAGCAGTATTGCTTTTTCATTATAACCAATTTTGAAATTCGTTTCTACTTTGAATTGTTGACTCGAGGCAAACGGAGCACCATTGGTCGGGGCACGATGAGCATTTTCTCTCGTAGAATCGTAGCAAATTCAACTCGATGAAGTCAACTCAATTATAAAGCAACATCATTGCTTATTCCATCTGCTGGTTTTGCCTAGAAGTAAAGTGTCGGAAAAGTAAGCCAGAAGACTCGAGTTCAATTTCTGGATGAGACAAATTTTTACCATTAATGATCGATTGTTCAGATTGTTGCATTAAACAGCTAGTCTATGTTTGCCAAAATTATTTCACCACGTAGCCCAGAAGGACAAATCCGGCAATTTTAAAAGAAAGCCTAGCAAAATCCGGGAATTTGATTTCAAAATTGACGACTACAACCCGGCAATATCCGGACGAAGTTTATAAAAACCCAGAAAATACTGAATAAAATTCAAGAAAAAAAATGACATCAAAACTTATCGACAGATCTTAAATTGTTCCAAAAATTTTCAAGAATATTTTCATAATACTGGCTCGAAAATTTCATTTGAAGGCATAACAGAAAAAAAATTATGTAACAATTTGATTTTTTTTATTAGATTTGACGATTAAAGTGAATAATTCCGGACAAAATCCAGACTTTTTTCTATGATACCCGGAAAACCGGGACGGGCCGGACTGTTCCCAAATTTCGTTTAAAATATTTGGGCAAACCGAGTAATCTGGCAACATTAAGCTGGTCATTAGACTGCTGCAAGCTTTGTATGGAAATTTCAAATTCTTAAATTTTTACACCTCCCATAACTTTTTTTGGTTGGTTTTGCTGCCAGAAATAGCAATAAAAAATTTGGAAGCGATTCATTCAGTCCTGAATTAGCGCAACGAGTTTTAGTTTTGTATGGAAATTTGTATGGAAAAACAAAATTTTTCATTCAAAAATTGCCAGAGATGTTCTGAAAGTTCCAAAAAATATAACTTTGGGTGAAAAATGTTCCTTGATTCTTGCAGTACATTTCATGTGAACAAAGCACCATCCTTAATTGTACCCCAGAAAAGATATTTAATGTTATATAAATATTTTGTTTTCAAAATTCATCTATTAATTTATATCGGTTTTGACTGCTTGTTTGAAAGCTGTGTAACAGTAGGATGGAAATAAAAAATATCAAAAACTGCTTTGCATTGCCAGAGAATTTATTGATTTATAAAGCCTTTGCAAAAACATTTCATGCAATTATTAACAGCTCTAGCAACCAAAGTCTGCTATTTTTGAATACTTTTCAATGGATTCAGATTTTTTATTTTGAAATGGTTATAACTTTTTTCATGAAACTCTTAGCTGCTTGTCATGTGAGCAAAAAATGAAGCTTAAGAATAGTCAAAACCAAAAATTAAAGACCGACTTCATTTCAAGCTTATTTGAATTTTCTGGATGATTTAATGTGCAAAATGTGCAGGTTATAAAAATGCTCAAAGAGCAGCATTTTTGGTGTATCCTTATGAGCCACGTCTCGATAAGGTTGCCAATTTCCATTTTATTTACCACATCACAGCTTTATCAATATCTTTTACATAAAAATGGAGGCGTTTTCTTTGTAACACCATCACGTATAAACGGTCGGTCGGAATGAAGTGAAAGTTGGTGTCCGAGAGTTTTTCGGGTCAGAGATGGTTTGTATAATAGTTTCAAGAATTGAACTTTTTATATGAGGGGGGTCCCCATACAAAATCAACTTTAAATGGGACACAAGCCGTACAATTTTGTAACGATTTTCATAAAAATCGATTCCCGAGCACGATAAAGTTAGAAACGTGCAGATGAAATATAACATTTATTACGATTTATTGATTTAAAGATAGAACAAAGTTTACCGGATCAGCTAGTAAAAAATAAAAAGAAAATATCAAAGAAACCAAACAATTGAGAAAAGTTGTTCATAAGATTCTTTTTTTTTTTTTGTTTCGATTACAGTCGTTTTAACATCTTTATGTCATTCACGACTTATATCAACGATGCAGTTGGCTTACAGTCATTGAAAAACTTTTTCGGTACAACTTTGTTCGATGTTTACTCTTGGGCTCGAGCTCACTGACATCGGCTTGAGAAGCAACTGACTTGCCAACTGAGCTATATCACAAGCCACATTTTATTAGATTCTGATTTTGCTGTTTCTTTTCCATTGATTTTGTATGAAAATATATGAAAAAAATAAAAGTATAACTTAAATCTTTGTTACTTTATTCGCATGGTTTAAAATGCTTCAAAATGTTCTACAAAGTTGTTGTTCAGTTAAAACCTTGATGCAAAAGTTTCTTAGGTTTCACAGTGTTGCCAGAATTACATACGAATTTCTATTTTGAAAATTTTGCAACAAAGTTCTATACAAATTTGAAAGTCTTTGAGGGTCGTTTAAGAGTTGATCGAATGAGCTAAAACTTGGCCAGTATAGTTTCATCATTGATTGGGTCAAGATTATGGGGTGGGAGCTAGGTTTCAAGAAAGTTGGGAAACAAGGGCCACCCTAACACGTTTGTGTAAAGTTTATACTAAAATAAGTCTTCAAAATTATTCCGAAATTTATCGAGACACAAGCCCTTTCGAGAAAGGCGCAGCTCGTGCCCGTATAGTCTTGTAATGACATTTTCCCGGCAGCCCACGAACAAAATCGCTGGCTGAAGCCAAGACGGCAGAAAATTAACTCACGACTCAGACTCTCTTGGGCTTGCTGGCTTGCTCGGGCTTGAAGTCCTCGACCGCACCAATCAAACCTGAAAAGTTCAAGAACAAAAGGTTAAGATCATACTACCTCCTATACTGGTCTTAGGCCTACACACAACTTGGTTCGGTTACAGAAGAACCAGAGAAAAAAAACCATCGGAGGAGCAGACTCCAGACAACCACCAAGAAGAAAGCAAAATTTTCTGAAGACTACCAGCCAGCCGAAGACGACGAGCCTTGGGCGGATCAGGTTAGGTTCTGTGTATCTGTTTTTTTTCAGATTCATCTACTCGCTCCATTATTGCATCTTTAGCTCGAGAAGCCTACGGAAGAAAAGTTTGAGGAAATTGGAGGATTCTTCTTAGAGTGGTTTTGCTGCAGAAGAACACAGAAAACCTGTTTGGACTCAGGTCGTCTTTATTGCTTAGTCACACCCATACACAAACACGTGATCAGAGCAGGGTTTTGAAGAGATTACATCTCCAGGAAAGTCATCGGCATTGCGTAGCAGCCACAGCGATTCTGAATCTTTAGATTTTCTCTTGGATTATTTTATTCTAACATATGGTTTAGAAAACCCTTAGGAACTTCGGTTCAGTCTAGATCTTTAACCATCATTGTGTATCAAGGGAATATTTCCCTTGATACTCCCCATAAAAACAACAATTTTAAAAAATTTCGTAATTTTCTGACCAGCTCATGAACGTCAGCTCCCGAATTGGCAATTTATGGTTTAGAACACCACAAATTAAAAATTCAAAGAAATTATTCTGAATAAAATATCTTAATGGAAACAATAATAGAGACAGAGCCAAATGAAGTGAAATCCAATGAAGTGTTTAGTTCAATACACTAGTTACATTAAGGATCGGCGAGAGAAAAAAAAGTGAGAACGCCAGATTGCACCTTATATCAAAGGAACAACTGAACCAATTTTTGCAAACATTAGAGTAACGGACTTATTTTGGACTGGGTACATATTTTGGACCTCCTTTCAGCTTTTTTTCCAATATTTCCCAGAAAAATAATTTTAATTATAAAAATTTTGAACAAATATAGTTAAAGCTACTTCTATGATTCTAATCATATGGAAAATTTTATTTAAATAAGATGATTAGGGAGAGAAGATTGAAAATAAAGTTTTGAATTTTCACAGTTGGGCGGAATCAAGCCCATTTCAGGAAGTCGTGCCAATTGGAGTAAACTTTCAAGAAGTTTTCTGCATAGCTATGATGTACATGTTCAGAGCTATGAAAAAACACTTAAAAACTAGTTGGCAAGCTCGAAAAACCAAAAAAAAAAAACTCGTTTTAATAGTAATTTGACCCATGTCGAAAATAGGTCCTACTTTATTCCTTAGGGACCTATTTTGGACCGCTTAATATAACCTGGGTATTATACTTGCTGTTAAATGTTCATGAACGTAATTAGACTTTGTACGACGATATGAAAAGAATTCTGCACACTATTTCAAACGCTTAATATAAATAAAATTAGGAATTCTGGCTTAATTTTATTTAATCAATTCGCTGAAGCCCCAACCCGCATTCAGACGGGGTTCACTTCAATCGGCAAAAAGCCAAGCCAATCATTGTTTTAACTTATTTTTTGTGCACTATGCTTTGAACCACGTTAATCTTAGTAACAATCCACATTAATGGCAACTGTTTGATAAGCAGTTTTCAAAAGCTACAGCTAAGGAAGCTTAAAACGTGAAAATAGAGAACATGCAACAATTTTTTATTAAGTCGTTATTTTTTATGCTTCATGAAAAATTATTGACAGTATGGTCTAAAAGCTACAAACATTCAGGGTTGAATAAAAATATAATTGGTTAGGTAGAAGAGACGAAATATAATCCCCGTCTAAAGGAGGGGTTGGGGAAAAACAACAAAAATTGGCAAATATGTAACGAGTATAATTTTTGTAACAGTTGAAATATCTCAATTAATAGTGGAACATTTTTAACAATAATTATGAGATGGTATTTATATGTTTCAAAACTTAGGAAAAAACTGTTGAGATGTGTAAAAATTACAAGCAAAAAAGTACTAAAAATCTAGTTTTTCACAACCGATTTAATTGCTGGGTTGATCCTGTAAAGGTCAGTTGTGCTAGCGATTGCTCAACATCGTTGAATGAATTCGGCTCTCATACACTGCCTGATGAAAAATCGAGTTATTTTAGCTAGGAAATTTTAAAAATATCTCAAATATAAAAAATGATTCCATTTCCATCTTTTACAATTTGACTTGCGCTCATTCAGCTGTTTGAATTTTCGAAATATTTCGGTGACAAAATTTTCTCTCTAATATTTTTTCATCAAGAATAGTAAAAAAAAGTGATACACTAAGAGTATCTCTTTATTCTGGTTAAAGTTCTTTTTTTTATGTTTTCATTATTTTTTTAATGATTGAGGTTACATACATTTCGAGTTCCATGACCACTGGCGTGGTTAAATAGAACCAATAATGGTCGTTACTGCGTGATTGACCGAAGACCATCAATTTTATTCAGAGGTCAAAAGAATGATGTCTAGATTGACATCACAATCTCAATGTCCAGAACTGATACTCTCTCTATGAATATCAATAACGGCGCCGGCCACGTCCTAGTAGTCAAATGATAGATTTGAACAGAGAGAAGGAAATGCAAGAACATTTTTGTGCTTTAGGACCGAGATAACATCTGCATTTTAGCAGCGTATTGGAAAGAGACTTCACGTGGCTGACCCAATTTCTTCAAAAAAAAAAGGTATAGGACAAAATGTTTTGAAAGCATAGAGAGCGTTATGCTGAAGGCTTTAAAATTAAAAACTTGAGAAAACAACAGGGATATACGATCAATTCCGCGTTTGACTGTATATACATTTTTTTTGGTGAAAATGTATAAAAAATAAAGAAATTAAAGTAAAAGTTCTTCAATTATTTATGCGTAATTCAACAAGTGAATCATGATGAAAATTCCAAATTATGAAACTCTGATATTTGAATTTTCTTTCACCAAGAGGTACGACCTCTGGTATTTTAATTCTGGATCACCATTTTAAACACTTTTAAGTTTCAATACTGCATCAGAATTAAGAGAAAAAATTAAAACACAAATCTGAAAAAATGGTTTGTAATTTTGAATGATTTCTTTTAATATTCCGGAATGATAAGTATCATACATGAAAAAAAAAAATAATTTTAATTTCAAATGCAAAACAGATATTCGAATCAGGATATTTTCCCAATGACATTCAAGAATAATGAACTGGATACAGATTCCACAATCACAGCCAACATATTTTGATTTTTGTTTATAAAGTTGGAACCAGGACATCGTAAATGATTCAAACCTTAGCTCACCAGAAATTTTTCCGCAATTATCCGGACAGGACAAATCCGGGCTATTTTATCTAAAAATTTTGCAAAATCCGAACATTTAATTTCATAGTTTACAGCCCAAAATCTCGGGAATATCCAGCCAAATTAAGGAATCCTCCAAGATCAAGGAAGAAAAAAAAAACGAGATAATTTTTTTTTTTCATCAAAAGACATCCGCTAGTTTATTTGAATAAAAATTTCTCAAAAAATTGTTTCAAACGCAAAATACATAGGGTAGATATTCTAGATTTCGACAGGAGCTAGTTTTCGACAAAATTTTAATAAAAGGCCTATCTTTCTGTTTGATGGCCTATCTACGTTCATATTTTTCTATTTTTGCTCTCCCACTTTAGTATACGTTGAATATAAAAATTCTTCTAAATAAGTTATTGAATAGTAGTAAATCAATAATTTAAAAGAAACATTCTAAATCACCTGTGAAATTAAATGCAATCGACCAAATAAAAATAATTTTAAATCACGAAAAAACCCCCCTTTTATTTGATGAAAAGCAACTTAAAAGGAATCAATGGATGGATAATTTTCTGAAATCAATCTTTTCGATAATTTATTTCATATTTTTGCTAACATTTAATGAAATTTCAACTGTATTTTGAGCTGTCGAAAACTAGCGCTGAAAATTCACCTTATAATCTATTTTTCGACACCCATCTTCTTCGGTGTGTTTATACTGTTTCCATGGTGTAAAAAACGCCGTGAAGTAGACAAGCAATTCCAATACGCAAATATTCATATTGCTGAGCCAACAAACGAGGTGGAATTATGCTTGTCAAGAACTAAAATTTTTTGTGTCGAAAACTAAAATTGAATGTCGAAAACTAGATCATCGAGAGGTTTTAGTAAAAGGATAATAAAAACGTTGTTTTGGAACTTTTCATCAATAAAAAAAGTAGAGAATGAAGAAAAAAGTTTGATTCATATAACTAATCATATTTGAAATGAAAAACTTTAGTCAAATAGTTTATTAACATGGTTTTTCTGAAAAATCAAGCAAAAACTGTCGAAATCTAGGTATTTTACCCTGATTGGGATCACGCAATTGCAATTTTTCTTTGATTTTCCAAAAAAGGAGAAAACATTGGGCAAAATCCGGGCAAAGTTAGTGAGTCTAATCTTATTGAAAATTCGGGACTAAGAACTGTACCCAAAATTCATTCACCTTCTACTTTTGAGAATAACTTTTGATTTTCGATGTTCGAGCACAGTCTTAAAATATCAATTTATCAAAAGAGAAAAAAAATTGATTTTTTTTTGTTGAATTGTGGACCTGGGATTAGCGGTTAAGGCTTTTGTTTTGAATCGAGATTGTTACTTTTGATTCACATTAGTCTTTCATCAAAATTTGATTACCATTTTTTTTTGTTTCGATTATACTCTTAATGTCATTCGCGACTTATATCAACGATGAAGTTGGTGGACAATAGACTGCCCCAAATGACCCGACTTTTGAAAAAGTTATACAATGCAGGCTAAAATTGATCCTGGGCCTAGTACAAGATCTCATGCCAAATTTTGGCCAGATCGGACCACGGGAAGGGGTCGCTCAACGAGCCTAAAGTTTGTATGGGATTTTGAGACATTTTGTTCGAGAGGAACATGAATAACCAGTTTTTCGTCAATAACTTTTGCCTCTCTCTACCGATTTCTTTCAAAAACGGGTTTTCTTAAAGCCTAAACTATGACAAATATTTCATCCGAAGGTTGCATTTCAATTAAAGTTAAGATAAAAAAGTTATTAAGCTTCAAAAATTGGTTAACTTTTTTAAGGGTGATATTCATCACTTTTTTTAATGAGGCGAATAAAGTCCGACCAGAACACTCAATGTGAAATGCATGCAGTTTCGTCAAATAATGACCGATTTTAACCATTGTTGTTGGGCTTGATTGCACTTTTTAATGTTTTTCTAATATTTGAGTTTGGATGATACTCACTTGATAGTTCGGAAAGAAGTAAGGGCGGAAAAATGCTTGACAATTTAAATAAATTGCATAACCACAGGGGCTTAGGAACATGACTGGACGATTTGTGATGCCAATTAAAAGATAAATTTTCGAAAAACAGGTCCATTTACAGTCTTTTCACGTTTTTCTTAAATTTTAGCTGTAGTTACAAATAAATTGTAGTTTACAATTAAAATTCTTTGAAACGTAATTCGTAGGTACATTTAAAAAAAAAGAAATTTTAAACTTAAACACAATTCCCTCTAAACCGAATAAAACAATTAGTTGAAATCAATTAACAATGTTAACCTTCATTCTGTATCAAAAGAAAGCTACAGCTAATATAATAAAAACGTGAGAAAAATATAAAAGAACCTTTTTTCGAAAAATTATCATTTCATTGGCATCATAAAGCGTTGGTTCATGTGTTTTTCGATCTAAAAAAAAAATGTTGGCGGTTGGTTCTGAGAAAAACAACAAATTCTGAATAGATTTTTTTGAGAAAAAAAAGATCCTGAGTTGGTAGAAAAGATGAAACATAAACCCGCCCAAAGGCGGATATATGTACAATAGACTGCCCCAAATTTGTGTGGGAAATTTAAAACCTGTGCAATATTATGCGCTAGTCCTAGTACAAGATCTCATGCAGTCATGCCAAATATGGGTCAGATCGAATTATGGCAAAGGGTCGCTCAACGAGACTGAAGTTTGTATGGCATTTTGAGACATTTTGCTCGGAAGAAACATGAAAAACCTGTTTTTCATCAATAACTTTGGTTTCCATTGGCCGATTTCTTTCAAAAACGGTTTTTATTAAAGGATGGTATTTATCACTGTTAATGAGTTGGGCCGGTCGAACATATTGACGCCTCATTAACAGTAATGAATACCACCGTAAAATATTAGCCTATTTTTGAAGCCTAATAACTTTTTTTTTCTAAACTCTTATCGAAATGCAGTCTTCGGATGAAATATTTTTCATAATTTAGGCTTAAGAAAAAAAAGGTATTTTTTATTGACATCACAAATCGTCCAGTCATGTTCCTAAGCCCCTGTGGTTATGCAATTTATTTAAATTGTCAAGCATTTTTCCGCCCTTACTTCTTTCCGAACTATCAAGTGAATATCATCCAAACTCAAATATTAGAAAACCATTAAAAAGTGCAATCGAGCGCAACAACAATGGTTAAAATCGATCATTATTTGACGAAACTGCATGCATTTCACATTGAGTGTTCTGGTCGGACTTTATTCGCCTCATTAAAAAAGTGATGAATATCACCCTTGAAAAAGTTAACCAATTTTTGAAGCTTAATAACTTTTTTATCTTAACTTTAATTGAAATGCAACCTTCGGATGAAATATTTGTCATAGTTTAGGCTTTAAGAAAACCCATTTTTGAAAGAAATCGGTAGAGAGAGACAAAAGTAATTGACGAAAAACTGGTTATTCATGTTCCTCTCGAACAAAATGTCTCAAAATCCCATACAAACTTGAGGCTCGTTGAGCGACCCCTTCCCGTGGTCCGATCTGGCCCAAATTTGGCATGAGATCTTGTACTAGGCCCAGGATCAATTTTAGCCTGCAGCGTATAACATTTTACAGGTTTTAAATTTCCCATACAAATTTGGGGCAGCCTAGTGGACAATCATTGAAAAACTTTATCGGTACAACTGTGATCGATGTTTACTTTCGGGATCGAACTCACTGATATCGGCTCAGAAAGCAACTGACTTGCCAACTAGCCGTATCACAAGCCTTTAATAAAGAATTTTAAATTTAGAGTTCAGAGAATTGACGTTTTTGGTCCCTCTTGGTGGGGTAAAACCCCATGGAAAAATTCGTGTTTTTACAGTTTACAACTATTATAAATAAGCCAAATTGTAAAATTTCATGCTAATATTACGTTTTACATTTATTTTGATTAATTTGAAATGAAAATAAAAAATAAAAAAGTTACAAAAAAAAATCGTCTTTTTTGGATGTTGCCAAAATCGAAACGTTTTTGCTCGTATGTTGCCAAAATCGAATGTTGCCAAAATCGAACGGGGTCTGTATATACCACCGGTATCATAGAATATTCTCCAAAAAATACCATGCAATAGCTCCCTTGATGTTGTTACTTTCATTTGAAGACACCTAAACTAAAGTTGCCAGAACTTTTTCAGCTCGTATCCGGGCTGGACAAATCCAGGCAAAATCCGGACATTTCATTTGAAAATTGGCGACCAAAATCCAGGCAATATTCGTGCAAATTTGCCGAAATGGTTTTTAAATTTGATTTGAGAATGAAAATGAGAAAAACCCTGGTCAAAATCCGACATTTCCAATAAAATACGGGCAACCGGGCCGGACCGGAATTTTCCCAAATTGTATATCAAATATCCAGGCAAACCCGGATAAAACCGGGCAATCTGGCAACGTTAACCTAAACAGATAATTCATATCTTGAAAAGATATGACAGAAATAATAACAATCAATCTCTATTTACTGGTTAAAAACTAAGAATTCAACAAATTTATGCCAACCGTACTCAAGAACGGGCGCATGGAGACAAGTAGTTTTTGACTTAGTTTTTAGTACTTGAACCAAGTTTCAAGAGTTTATGGATCTACTTGCCACATTTTACCATAACGGTTTACAAAATTAAGGAAAAATTGTACAATAAATTGCAATAACTTGCATAATTATTTTAAACTTAACTATTATAAGTTCAAAACTGATAATAGTTAAGTATAAAAAACAAATTTTTAGTACGTTTTAAACTAAAAGCTTTATAACTCTATACTGAATAGAGATATAGCTCTCTTTATTTCAGCAAAGATTCATATGTTGATGATATCTACAACTTTATAGAACAAATTTTGCCTCTTTCTCCTCAAACAAAAAAGTTTGTGTTTTTATTTTCTATCGTAGTCGGCGTAGGGCAGCGTATCGTAGTAGCAGCTAAAATGAAAGACTTAAGCAATAGGAAAAAAAGCTACACTTGAGGCCCTTTTGAACCACTGTACGCTGGTAATGGTTTTTTTTTGTAAATTTAAACTTATTTCAAGAAAATTTTCCGCTGAACAACATTGTCAAAGACCGCAATTTCGTGATTAATTAGAAAAAAAAGTTATTAGCTATCGATTGCTTGTGCCTATCGAAGTACAGCTTGAAAAGAAGTCATGCATCATGAGTAATCTGTATGTATTAATGCGTTATTGGAATCGTAATCTGTAAGTTCAACCACAGGTACTTCTTACTCTTAATTAGATCATCAAACGTAGACTGTAATAAAACTGTGCATTAAATCTTCCCATTCTTATCAATCATCCATCACGATTTTTTTATCTTATTCGTCCTTCTCTATACTCCTCATTTGGGCACAACGAAGAAGACGTGACCCAGTGAATCGGACACCTAGATTGCGCAGGTAGCCCGAATCTTCTGCTCTAATGGCACATATTCTAAAATGAAAATAATAACACAAACCTGGGAAAGTGTAGTACGACGATAGCCGAAGCAAGGACTCCAGCCAGCAGAACCAAAACCAGACCAATGCCGATCCGAGAGGACTCCGGGTGAGGGGCATGCCATCCAGGTTCGGCAGGTTCCTGAAACAATTCCTCTTCTGCCATCCCTTTCGCCCTCAAAATCCAGTGTTGTTTTTATTCTTTGTTGATCTGATGTTCTAACTAGGATGGGAGAGACGACACGGGAAGAGGAAGACCGAAAGAGAGAGAGTAGGTATTCTATCGAGGCCGAAGGTCTCTTCTTATCTTGGTTTTATTCTGCTCTACGAGACCATTCGGGTTTTTTTACCTATGCCTGGCAAACCATTAGGGTAGGTCTTTGATTCATAATGAAAAATACCTGATTTTTCGAGTTGTTCTTTTTCCCTTCTGACTGACTACTATCTGGTGGATTGAATATGTTTATAGGGACGTCGACGACGACGACGTATGTATGGTCGTATATTTTTCGACCGTTCCTTGTGGCCCGGGTTTTCGCTCGTTTCGCTTTTTATTTTTTCGGAACAGGTCACCATCACCGGCTTCATCCGAAAATACTTGTTTTTCCTGTCCTCTCACCTGGCTCTAAAGCTTTTCTGGTCTCATCATCGTCATCGCCAGGAAGATCTTTACACCGGTTGTCTGAGTAAAGAAATCACTTTTTTGTGTTCTTTCGTTTTACATTTGATCGTTTTCGTTCGCGGTAAAAATTTTATATATTACCTAGTTTCTTTTTCTTTGAATTTGAACTTTGATTCATCACAAGAATGCGCGGTCCAAATAGGGGGGTGGGGTTGATCGGGTGATCACACCCCCCCTCCTCCCAGACGGAAAAAACTCGTTGAAAAATATACGAAAACGGTCGAATTTCATCAATAATTTAGAACTTTTCCGAGTAGGTATAACTTTGAGTTTTCAAATATTCCACTTCCTGGGAACTATGTTTCTCAAACCAATTGCTGTCGAATTTTCCATTTGGATGATCAATTTTCCAATATTCGCTTCAGAAGTGAAGGACTTCTTCTGGCAGTCTAACTTTCCTAACTTTCCTCATTTTACTAGCTAAGTTTAGCTTAATTCGATCGAATTGATCTTTTTTTAATTTCGTATGAATCGTATTGAATTATTCGTAGTAAAACATGGAAAGTAGGCAGCTTCAAAGATATATTTTTTTAAGTTTTTGTCATGCTGTTACTTGCTGCCTTGGCTTTCATGAAATCTATGAATTAAAATACGCGTACCTGGTGCACACGCGTAAGTTAAATTCAATTAATTTTCTCATGATAAAGAGACGCCAGAATTTTGATTAATTTAAGACCTCACTGTCTATAGCCATTTTAAATCGAAAAACACATGGATAAAGGATTTCTGACGTGATGATTACCTTTGGTATTACCATTAAATAAATTTCATTTAAAAGTTTTGTGATACACTTTTAATTACAAGTCCCGATTTTGTTAAAACGCATGATAAAGACAAATAAACTGACTAGACCAGGAGTGAGTAACCTTTTGGACCAACGAACCAATTTTAATAAAAAAAAAATCAACGTCCGCATTCAAAAAAAACCATATGTTATGATTCATGGAAAGTTAAAAAAGCATTTAAATTGATCCTTATTCTTTTAAAATAACAAATACAAATAAAACACAAGCCGAACATGATAATGTAATGTAAATTGTTAAAAAAAATATTTTTTTTAAAATGATTTCTACTTTTTTGCAAAAAATTTTTTCCAAAAGAAGACCTCGTTGAGTTTTTTTTTATGAAAACGAAAAATTTTCAAGACCTCTGTATTGTTTTAACAAGTTTGAACTGTTTTCTAAAAATATCTATTTTTTTAAACCTTCCATTCGAAGTTTTCTGGAGCTGTACCAAAGAAAGTATTTTTTTGAGTAAAAATGATATCTGTGGAGTTTTGAGTCCGTTGCACTCAAGGGAGAGAGAGATTCCATGCAAAATAATCGTAAAATACGATAAAAGCGCTAAAATACAAGTCATTGACAAGTGAATTTCATCAAATTTTGTGAAAATGCTTACATTTACATGTTCAGATAATTTTTAGTACACACAGGCCCCTCTCTCAAAGAAAAGAGGGGTCACATCACATGTTCACAACATTTGATGAGATTCACTTGTCAATAGATTGAATTTTACCACTTTTTATCGTATTTTACGATTATTTTGTACGGGGGCTCTCCCTCCCTTGAGTGCGACGGACTCAAAACTCCACAGATATCATTCTTTACTCAAAAAATACTCCATGCCGAATTTCATATCAATCGATCCAGAAGTTTGAGAGTTCTTTAAGAACAAGGGTAAAAATTATTTCTATTTGTATAGAGACTTTGTCGATTTTTAAGTTAAATTCCTACAGCGATAAAACGCGTTCATCAAAAAAAAAAAAAAAAAAAAAAATATATATATATATATATATATATATATATATATATATATATATATATATATATATATATATATATATATATATATATATATATATATATATATATATATATATATATATATATATATATATATATATATATATATATATATATATATATATATATATATATATATATATATATATATATATATATATATATATATATATATATATATATATATATATATATATATATATATATATATATATATATATATATATATATATATATATATATATATATATATATATATATCTCCAGTTGTTTGATATTGTAAAGATTGTAACATAAACTTTCAAATGCAGTCAACGATAAAATTTTTGACTCGCTCCATTTGGAGCTATTGAAGCTCTAAAGAGTCATTTTTCAACTTCAAAACAAAAACAAATTTTGGTTATCCGATTTCAACAAAAGATGCGCATTATAATTATCTAAAATGTTGCTGAATAAATAATTTTGATAAAATATCACCACGAAAAGATATAGAAAAAAAAACGATTTTTATAGGACCACCATAACTTCATGAAAATAAGTTGTCATAAAGCTTTCAGTTTAAGAGATAGATGTGTGGTATCCTCGTCAAAGTTTAATAAATTGTCATGGTCTACAATATAGTACAATAATAAAGGCCTCTATCTTATCACAGTTAGGGAATAATTTTGGAATCTCAGAAATTTTATGAACCACCCTAAAAAATTTCAATCCAAAATGATCGCCTTTAGTTGTTGTAAAAGTTTGTCCAAGACATCAAATACTTAAGGGAATGCTAAAGGGAAGATAAGCAACAGTATTTGGGGCACGATGAGCGTTTTCGCCGTGGAATCTAGCAGCAAATTGCTCTCGGTCGAACTGAATAATAGAGCTACAGCTTGACTTGTTTCATCCTACGATTTGGCCTATTGGTTAGGTGTCGGAGGGATAATCAGAGGACTTGAACTCGATTCCTGGTCGTGGCAGTTTTTTTTTCATTTACCATTCATGATCGATGCATTTTGCACTAAACGGTAAGTCGTAGATCCATCAAACCAAGAAATACTAAAACAATGTAGAATACAAAAAATTAACACACACTCATGCATTATGTTTCTGTTACTTTGTATGGCGGATGATGCTACTAGCCGTTTAATGCAACAAGCAAAATAATCGATCATGAATGGCAAATGAAAAAAAACATCTCCTCGAACAGGAATCGAAATCGAGTCTTCTGATTACCTCTCCGACACCTAACCAATTGGCCTAATCGTCAGATGTAAACTGGTGAAGCTGTAGTTCTATCATTCAGTTGACAACATCGAGTTGAATTCGCTGCAAGATGCTACGGCAGAAAACGCTCATCGTGCCCCGATTAATTCTGCCCTGTTCGCCCCGAGTCAACAAATTAAAGTGAAAACACGTTTTCAAATTGATTTTAGTGAAAAATTAAAAAAAATATGATGAAGGAAATTAAGGAACAACGTGTATATCATGTTGCAGTGTGGCCATTATAGATCAAGATGATTCAAAAATCATAAAAGCTTATTTCCTGGTGCTTGAAAATCATAATATTTTCGTCACTTGAGAACTTAGATGGTTTTGTTAAAATATTTCTGTAAAGATGATAAGGAGATTTCTTTTTTGGTGAAAAATTAATACTACAGAGAGAACGAAACTATTCCTCATGAAAATTTATTTGCAAAAATGCGTACTTTTTTAGAAAAGAGAAGTGCTTACTATGCCCAAGGTGCTCGTTATGCCCTTTTCTCCCCTAAAATCAACTTTATATTAGATTTTGAGTATATAAACGCAAGATTTTCGCAATAAATTTTTATTCACCAAAAAGTCACACTGGTTCTAGTGTAATAATTATCTCAGTGTTGCGATTCTTCACAAAAATAGAAATTTCAAATGCTTTCAGAAAATGAATATGAAATTGCCTTTCTGGTAAATTTAAATTAATTGATGAAATCATGCGTTAATATACTCAAAATCCAGTGCAAAGTCGTATTGAGGAAATCAGAAAATTGAAGACTGAGAAAAACAATTGTAAAATAGCTACTTTTGAATATTCGTCAAAAACTCTGTGTTTCGTATTTTGACAATCGCAAAATGCCAAAATGTGTCAAATTACTTAAATTTTCGAATCCTCTTTTCATAATTTATTGGGTGAGACTTAAAGAATTCCGACGGTTCATTGATTGAAAAGTACGGGTTTACACCACTTTTTTACCATATTGCAGTGTTCGGCATCGCTAACTGAAAAATTAGCGCCGCTAATTAAATCGCTAACTCATACAAAATAAGCGATCGCTAATTAAATACGCTAAATGTGCTAAAAAACTTATCGCTTTAACCTTAAAGCGCTTATCGCTAATCGCTAACTGTTGACCAACATTAAGGCCGGCACATATATCAAGTTCTTCTTTAGTCACGCCCCCCTTTGATTTTTACGACTCCTCAATGGGAAAATTAATAAAGTTTCAATTATTTAATTAAAAATTAGATAAATTGATCGTATTTTCATAAAATTATATGGGCACAACCGAAACTGTCAAAGGTAGGAGTTTTAACAAATCTCTGTGTTCTTCAAATAAGAGAAACCGAATTTTCGAACAATTATAAGAGCAAAAGAACAGAATGTGGAAGATGGGAGCTATATCTCTTTTTTTGAAATTAAAATTATGTTAAATAATTAACTCTTTTTACCGGTTTCGTACAAAGTATACAGTATGCAATTTAGATGATTTTGTTGTGTTTGCAATTATTTTATACTATCCTCATTAAGGATCTTTAATCTGTTTCCCCTTTTCAAACTTGCAGGAGCATTGTCAAACGTTAACATTTATACAATTTCTATTTGAACTTAAAACGGAGGCTACAATGGTGATTTTATCTTATTTTCATATGAACTGATTTGTTAATTCTCTAAAAACTTGTATTGTGGAAATAAATATCTCTTGAAAACAAATGCTGATGGAGAAATGTTTAAAATAGTTTTATATTGTTTGACACCGTTAATTGTTATCTTCTTCTGTAAATGTTGCGATAAGAAAGTACTAAAAGAGAGAAAAGACACTAAATACATCTATTCTCTAACTCGAGTACCGTAAAACGGGGTAACATTGATCACCGGGGTAGCTTTGATCAACATGAAATTGTGCCAAATAATCATCAATAACTAAGTCTATAGTTTGAATTTTTGAAAACTGTTTTTTACGTTTGAAAGCCTATTAATTGAGTATCAAATAGGCAAAATTTAGTTTGTATTTGAAATTTGTTTTCTGCAAGTAAAAATGTTATTTCAAAATCTTAAAATATCTATCTTTTCCAAGGCTCGCAAACAAACAGCTCTCCTGTTGATACCAAAAAGCATTTAGAAGCAAACAAGTTGTTGAATGTGAAAGAACAACTTTTTTTCTTTGTATTTGTGTAGTTGTAGTGCTATTTTTATAGGCATTTAGTGATAAACTTTTTATATTTAAAAATAAAGGACCTTTTCCAAGAGTAAGCCCGTATTGGAAAAATGGCTATGAACCCTATCAAATGGTTAACTTTGAAGAAAAAATGAAAATGGCAATAGTGGGTGAGCCTAGAAGAACGTGTGAAGGTAAAATTTCATTTGTATTTTGAAGCTAAAACTATTTAGCAACTGTTATAACTTTTGCCCCTAAATGTATGCAGCATCAGTGTTCTTTTTTCGATTATAAATGTTTTTAAAAGAAAACATTAAAAACTAGGTCAAATTGATGAAAAAGCATTTAAAATTTTATTATTATGGTTTTTGTATTCTCTATGATCAAGAAAACTCGATAAAACCGTCAAAATAGAGACTGATCAATGTCACCCCAAAACATCAAATTCTGAACAGAGACTAAATCGATTTTTAAATCAAATTTAAAGAAATCTAATAAATTTCTGCAACCATGTTTTACGTTCATAGGAGCCCAGTACTGGTTTTAAAAATATTATACATGCCACATTCCCCTTAACAGAAAAAATAATCGAAAAATATTGAAAAAAGTGATCAATCTTACCCCGGATTACGGTACGTGCTTTTCCAATTAATCCAATTTAGCAATCAGAATGATGTACAATGTCACCTTAACTTGATTAATGAAAAAAAAAACTTAATTCTAACACTAATAATAACAAATATATGGGAGTTAGCGGTCTTCAATTAGCGGAACCAAAAAATAGCGGAACTTTTTAATTCGCTAAAACCATCAAAACTTAGCGGCAAAATTATACCGCTAACGAAAAGTTAGCGGACTAACTAGCGAATAGCGGATTAGCGCTTTTGTGCCGAACACTGCCATATTGTGTGGTCATGATCTTTAAAAGGTTCAAAATAAAATCCTAGTGCTCAACGTTTTGCTTCTCACTTCAACATTCTTGGGCACTCAGTAAAATTTTGTTTAAGTATTCCGTTACTGATCTAGAGTCTTTTTTCCAAAGCGGGTTTTTGCGGATTTTTTTTTAACTTTGAATAGGATAACTGATAACTGAAGTGTTTTAGTTGAATATTGTCTGACAAACATATTTGAGTAACGTTCAGGGCATTGAGGGCGTATCAATAAAAAAAAATTTTGATGAAAAATTGAAGATTTTGATGCACCCGAATGAAGTTACAAGCCGCCAAACTTCCGAAAGTATCATTGACACTCAAGAGCAAATCACGGTTAAGTTGCAGCTCTTATTTTTAAAACGGTACAACTGATTTACGCTGAAATTTCATTTGAATTGATGAACAAATTGAAAATGAAATAAAAAGTCAGGAGTGTCTTGATGAAGAAGATGTTGCAATGGCTGTAATTTCATACAACGAGTTTATGAGTTTATACAATTTTCATTAATTTTTGATACATGCAGCAACGCATCCCAGGTCAGCTAGCATTAAATATTTAAGAACCCAATATCCAACTGTATTGACAGATTTTCAGCTTATGCTGAAAGAACATCGAAACCCATTAGCAATCATTAGATCCAACATCGATGCCATTAGCCTCCATATAAAACCGACAGCAGCTCAACTCAAAGAAGTCTCTTCTCCAGCAGTAGTAGAAGTAACAATCATTCTCATTGAGTCGAGGGCCAGTAGCAGCAGCCAGTCAGTTAAGTGACTGAGACTAAGTGGTTGGACCCTCTCTTTGCTTCATTCACGCGACCTGAAAGGGTTATCTCGGACGGCGGAAGATTTGTTGGCGCGTGACACATGCATCGGAATCGAAAAGCTGCTGAGTCGCCCGGAGGCAAAAGTCAAATGGCTCCATCCACCCACTCAAAACAATGAATCATTGAAAAGTTTTCCAACCTCGTCACCATTTCTGGGCATCCGAGAGACGTTTTGCCGGTCTCGAAAATCTGTGCTAATCAAACGCCATTCTCTTCCGACTGACTATCTAACTACCAACTGCTAACTGCCTCCTAACTGATAGCCCAGCTTCGGATCTTAATCCAATCGCATCTTGCATATCTATGTAGCTACCAGCTAGGCTTAAGCCAGCTTTAACTTAGTCATAGGCTAGGCATTAGCGGATTTATTTTAGACAGCCACTACTGAATGTACCATAGGGCAACTAGCTAGCGATTTAGAAGTGATGGTGCTTGTGAATCGGTGGAGATTCCGTCAGTCATTCCGTCAATGGTCATGACCTACAAGCCCACAATATTATATGCCAAACGATAGCATACTGTACACTATTAGATATCCACTATTCAGCAAACTCGACAGTGATCATATAATAGCTGTTACGGCGTTACACGCGGTAGAATGTACGAATGAACAAATATTTCCGGAGGTGCTGACGGTCGCCATGGAGGCAAAATAAAAATTCACAGTTAACATCCAGTCAGTGAGATAATCTGAGTGTTTCAAGGTTATTTGATTTAGTTGAATATGTTAAAAAAAAAGTTCAGTATTTTGTTTGTGAAATTAAACTTGACTGAAAGCTCTGAAATGAATGGCAACCGTCTTTCACAGCTGATGCTTTCTGAAGAATGATTTTTGTGCTCATTTTCCCTGAAATTCGAATTTGTAATACCACTCTCATTGTTCGGGGCCTGTCAATGTCCTGGGTCTCCCATACCTGAAAAGAAAAGAAAAAAATAGCATTTATAAATTGAGAAATTCGTTATGTTAAAAAATTGCCCAAGCAAATTCTATAAGTTATCTGCGATTTAGCTTAAACATAATTTGTGCACAGAACGCCATGTGAATGGTAATTTTTGCCCTGGTATTGCTCATAAGTAGTTGCAATCAAAGTCAGTTTTTGCATGGACAAAATAAAATACACTGAGGTTTTTTACGTGGTTTTTTTACACGGTATTTTTTTACGCGGCTTTTTTTACGCGGATTTTCGAATTAACGCGGTTTTTGAGAGAAAATGTTCTAAGACTTTTTCAAAGGAAAACACTTAGAATCTTTTTGAAGTTGGGAAAATTTTAGCTCTGAGAGTAAGAACGTGATACATGAGATCTGAGACATGAGACCTGAGACTTGAGACCTGAGACCTGAGACATGAGACCTGAGACATGAGACATGAGACATGAGACATGAGACATGAGACCTGAGACATGAGACATGAGACCTGAGACCTGAGACCTGAGATATGAGACATGAGACATGAGACCTGAGACATTTTTTTTTTTTTTGGTTACCCAGGTGGTAAATTCGAAGAAGGAATTTTACGAATTGTTCCCAATGCACGTCGAGTGCCGTGTCTACATGGGAACAATGGGTCAACTCGTTATATACTCATCCGTATATACATATGCCCTAAACTCCACCTGGGGCGTCAGACTAATTCCCAAACCGGTACCTGCCCTAAGGCAATACTTCGGTAAGGGGGTGTCTAATTCACGCATAGCGCTACTTTCGCAACACTCGCCAAGAAGTTCATATTTTAATTGAATATCATTCTGACCGCCCAACATCATCTTCACGTCCCATCGGCTACGCTGATTGTTTTGCGTAGTTCATTTCATAGCTTCGGACTCTTTAAGCTTAGTAAAGTTAACCTACGTTATCCTGCGTCAATTGCAATTTGCGTCAGTCTCTAACTCCTTTGCAAAGCAGCCATTATCCGGGCGAGCCCATCACTGACTGCCTGCCATGTGTTAATGTCATCACACATCTTCTGCAACTGAGACATGGAACATGAGACCTGAGACATGAGACATGAGACGATCTAAATTCCACACTGTCAAATAAGCCTCACTATATTCTACTATTCTTTTAATCTGATTGATTTTGTTTTTTTTTTATATTAAAAATAAACTATCATTGTACGCAAATTTTAAAGTAATCATGGTTCTTACGCGTTTTTTTTTGTAACGTGCTTTTTTGCGCGAATTTTTTTTTTATTAAAATGGATTTTTACGTGGATTTTTGAATTTCGGGGTTTTTTTTACTTAGATTTTCGAATTATTTTTTTACGGGGATTTTCGAATTAACGCGGTTTTTTTTTACGCGGATTTTCGAATAAACGCGGTTTTTTTTTACGCGGTACGAAATACCGCGTAAAAAAACCTCAGTGTATTCAGTGATTTTGTTTTTTATCTTAAAAATAAACTATCATTGTACGCAAATTTTTAAATAATCATGGTTCTTACGCGTTTTTAGTAACGTGCTTTTTTGCGCAAATATTTTAATTAAAATGGATTTTTTACGCGGATTTTCGAATTAACGCGGTTTTTTTATGCGGATTTTTTTACGCGGTACGAAATACCGCGTAAAAAAACCTCAGTGTACAAGCTCTAAAAAACCTCAACAAATCGCAATTTTAATGCTAAGAAAATTGCTTGAAAAATCATTTAAAATATGCTTAAAGCACGAATGAAAAACAAAAGCCTTAATACCGTAGCGGTTAAACAAGGAAGAGGAAACAAACAAGACATTTGATACCAACTACAACTGCCGAATTTCTTGAGAAATGGCTCAAAAATCTAAGATTGTTTATACCATCTGGATGATTCGTACAAATACTGTTTTATATTGTTTCTGACATTTTATGAGCAAAAGGTAACTTAAATTGTAGAAAATTGATTTATCCAACAAAAACCATTGCACAGAGATTCAGTAATGAAATTCAGCGGAAAACAATCATTTGTGTCTTTTCCATAAATTTGATGCATTTGATATCTTAACAAAACTTTTCCAACAACCAATGGCAGTCATTTTAAATGAAATAATTTTTGGGTGGATTCATGAAACTTTGTCGAAGGTATTAAACATCTATCTCTTGAAATAAATTATTATTGGCCATTTGTTTTCATAAGGTAAGTTAGTTTTTTTCTTTATTTCTTCTAAAGGTGATATTTTCTCAAAATATTTGTCCAGCAAGATTTTATATAATCATTATGCTCATCTTTTGTGGAAAACGGATTACCAAAATTTGTTTTTGAAGTTATTAGGAAATTTGTAAATTGATTGCATTGAAAAAGTTTATATTACAGTCTTTACAACATAAAAATCCTGACGGTAAGTTTGTTTTTTAAAGCGTTTCATCATTGTTTGAATTTAGTAAAAATTGCTCTAATCTCTTAAAAAAAATAGATAGAATTTGTAATTGTGTTTTTCAAGAACACAGAAACTCCTAGACCGAATTTTAATAAAATATCACTTTGAAAAGATATATCGAAAAAACTGTGTTTGTATGACCACCCTTATCTTATGAAACAAGTTGCCATAAATATTTTATTTCAAGAGATAGATGTTTAATGTCTTCGACAAAGTTCGACAAAGTGAATTACTAGGCATTGTAGTACAATGTTGGCCTCTATCTTATCACCGTTAAAGTATAATTTTCAAAACTCAGAAACTTTCTAAATCACCCTAAAATTATTTCATTCGAAATATCCGCCTTGAACCCGTTGATGAACTAGAAGCATTTTCGTGGGAGTAAAAAAAATTGGGATTTTTCTGAAGTTAGGGGAGACTTGATCCCCTATTGAAGGAGACTTGATCTTTTATTCAGGAAGCCCTAATCCTTGTATAAAAATCAAACAAAACCCCAAGATAGAATGTTAATTGACTATTTTGGTCATGTTTGTTCTCATTTCACAATTTATAGCAGACATAAGAAGAAAATTCTATAACTTTGTCTCAACGCTAATAACATTGCATACTTAAAGGCGCTATTTTTTTATAATTAAGAGAAAATTAATTATTTCTGCTCTTTTCTTCAGACAACTGTTTGATAAATATTAGTTTTTGGATAAATATTAGTAATTTTGTAATCAGCAATCATAACGATCAATTCAGAAGAAGAATATGCCATTTGGAAGGGGGATCAATTGTACCCAACTCTAGGGGATCAATTGTACCCATAATCAACATTTTAGAAAACTTTTTCTGAAAAAAAGTTGAGAGTTTTCCATTGCTTTGAAAATATGGCATTATGAAGTTCATTTTACGCTCGAACGATTGAAACATTGGAACAAATATTTCATTCTTAATTTTCCCATGTAAGGAACATTTTAAAGTGATAAAAAAAGATCTTCAAGTTACATTTTGTGAAATTTTTCAAATACAGTTCAATTACTCAAACAATTATTTTGTTAAAAATTTTAAACTACAAGCATTGTTAATTTCCTCATTTTGGCACATTTTTCTAGAACATTTGATTTTTGTAAGACATTCCAGTTTCGAGATATAGCTAAGGAATCAAGTATCCCCAGGGATCAAGTATCCTCATTCTCCCCTACTTACAATGGTAGCTTGTACTAGCAAACTCGCGACACTGATTTTCGTCACCTACAAGTCAAATCCTTTCACTTGAACGGTCGCAAGTTAAAATCGGAGCTACACTTATTTCCACCGGTTTTATTTTCCATTTGCGAAACATTTTTGGAATGACCGTCTATGTCATTGAAGTCTCTAAGAAATGTCATGAGACTGTTACGAGTTTGACATTGTGACATTGACAACAGTGAATGAGGACGGGGGCCGATAGGCCGAAAGATTTTAGGCCGCAGGTCGCTAGGCCGAATGGGTTAAAAGGCCGACGGATGTTGAGCTGGATAGGATAATAGGCCGAATGCGACATTAGGCCGAAGGTTATTTGGCCGAATATTATTTGGCCGAATGGATGTTAGGCCGAATGGTCATAAGGCTGAATGGTCATCAGGCCGAATGGACGATAGGCCGAATGGTCATTAGGCCGAATGGTCACTAAGCCGATTGGTCACTAGGCCGAATGGTCGTTAGGCCGAATGTTCATTTGGTCGAAGGGTCATTAGACTGAATGGTCACTAGGCCGAATGGTCATTTGGCCGAATGGTCATTAGGCCGAATGTTCATTTGGTCGAATGGTCATTAGACTGAATGGTCATTAGGCCGAATGGTCATTAGGCCGAATGGTCGCAAGGTCGAAAGGTCGTAAGGCCGAATGTTCGTAAGGCAGAATGGATGCTAGGCCGAAAGACCGTTAGGCCGAATTGTCGTAAGGCCGAATGGATACTATAAGGTCGTTAGGCCGAATAGCAACTAGGCGGTTGATTGTGAGGCTGAATGGTCGTTGGGCCGAATTTATGCTAGGGTTATAAGAATTATTATCTCTTTCTTGGATGTTAGGCCGATCAGTAGTTAGGCCGATCAGTAGTTAGGCCGAATGGTCGTTAGGCCGAATCGTCATCAAGCCCAATGGTCATCAGGGCTAATGAATGCAAAGCCGGATTTGTCCATTAGGCTTTGCGACCATTCGGCCTAATGACCATTCGGCCAAATGACCATTCAGGCCTAGTGACCATTCGGCCTAATGACCATTCGGCCTTATGGTCATTCGGCCTTATGACCATTCGGCCTAGTGACCATTTGGCCTAATAACCATTCGGCCTAGTGATCATTCGTTGCGTCCTTTCGGCCTAACAGCATTCGGCTGGATAACCGTCGGCCGAATAACCCATTCGGCCAAGTGGCCTGTACGGCCAGATAGCCCATTCTGGCCTAACGTCCATCGGCTGAATGACCTTCGGCCGAATGGCTTTCAGCCTCATGACTTTCGGCCGAATGACCCAGCCTCGAATGAGGACAGTCTTTCGCTATGGAAAAATCTGGGGATGACCATAAATAACCGGTAGTCCGAAACCCCTAAAATATGAGCATTATGTGCAATGTGTTAACGAGTTTAAAATATCGTAAAAAAAATTGAGAAAATGTCATAATGGTGACCTAGAATTGGAAAATCTAAACAGTTTCATCTTTCGCAATATTCATTTAGATTTACAAATTGAATATCAAAAAAATAACTGAAGAAAGAATTATATTACATATATTAGTAGCCGAAAAAAAACAAAAGTCAAATAAAAAGTTTTGTGAGGGTTCTGATACAAATTTCGCTTATAAATATAAAATTATCATCTGGAACTTGGATTAAAATATCGTTTTTAGATTCGGAATTAAAATTTTGAACTGAGGTTCAAAAGGTATGATTCCAATCTGAAATTTAAATTGAAAATTCAAATTCAAATTCAGGTCGAATTCAATTTAATAATCAAGATAAAAATATAAATTTGAGAATTTCATGATGGATTCAAATTGCAGGAGATCGCACTTTCATGTTTTAATCCTGGATTCTGAATTTAAATTTGTAATTCAAACTTTGTCAGTTTGGAAAAAACGAATAAAAATAAGTGTAAAATAATATTTGGATTCATTTTGAATATTTTGTTGATTGAAAAATCTAGATTTAATAATTTTCGAAAATATTTACAGGATTCTAATTATGCAATATATTATTATAGAAGAATTCATATTGGCCAAAGAACTTGTCCTTAATCTTCAGGCGAAAATGAAATTTGGTAATTAATTTTATTGGTTTGTTGTTTAAAATTATTTATATTGCAAATTATCCAGAAACAAAGTTCCAAACTAAAATATATAATTTGAATCGAGGTTACAAGCGGAAAAAATAAATCTGTTTTGAAATGCAAACTTAATCTCTTTCTTAAATTTCTGAATATTTTGTGGTTGGAAAAAATTTGCTTATTCTTTGCTAATTCAAGTATTTTCAAAAAGTTTTTCAATTAAATGAATCCTAGAAAATCCATTATTTGTTTTTCAATTCTTCATTAAAAATTGCAACTTTTCTGATTCCATTTTGAAAGATAGGATTTTAAATGAAAATCTCAATTTTATTGTAAAATAACTTAATGCTGAACAAAAAACATGGAACCTTCACATTTCTTTTATCGATGGCTTTCAAATTACTTACAATTTAGTGCCTTATAGTTTCCAATTAAACGTAGTAATCAAATAACCCTTCAACCGATATATAACAAAGTGTTTAGCAGTCTATCAACATGCTTTTTCCCGCAATTGTAAATCATATTGTTATTATAGGTGTTGACGTTTTCCTCTTTCTTCGCCGGGCTCCAAGTGCAATGATTTGATTAGGTTTTCACTTAATAGGGCAGCCAGAGGGAATCGTGGCCGTAATAATTACCACGATTAGGAAAAAATCATAGCTTCTCGCCCAAAAAATTTGCGACTTTTTACCTCGTGAAACTTTTTCTTCTTGATGGAATATATCCACGGAAGCCGGTTAATGAAAGGCCACAAACGGCATGCAAAAGTAGTAAATTTGGTAAAGACGAAAATGAAGCGCAATCCAGTGAGATCAATCCAGAGGCTGGCTAAGGAAACGAATATCTCAAATTCTACCATGCAAAGATTGGTTAAAGCTAACTTAAATGCAACATCGGTGGTTTTCAAAGTGGCACCTACTTTACAACGAGTAAATTCGATACAAAACATTGAAATTAAGTTACAGAATTAAACATTAGGTTCAAGACTAAAATATCGATAATAACAAAAAGCTGGATCAAATTTTTGTTTCATTATCTAATTTTTTTTTCTAAGAATATATCTCAAAGATTTTTTCAAATTGTCACATATTTTGTATACGCTCTACATGTTGATCTTGTTTTGAAAGATTATTTTGGGATTTACTAAAAAAGATTAGTTTTAGATGGCAATACTTGGCATTTTTTAAAAAATATTGTCATAAAAATCTACTGAACAAAAAAAATCTGTGTAAAAAGGTGTCATCTGTGATTTTGGTTATAGCTTTTTAGAAAAGAATTGAGTTCTTACTTGTTCATCTTTATTCCGATCGGTTCAAAAAATCAATGGCCCCTAAGATAAACTTTAAATCTATTTGGTTATCACTAACATTGCCGGAATTCAGATATTAAAATCTAATTGAAATTTTAAGACCCGTGAATGCTGCATAACTTTGAACAGGACTCAAATTCAGATATCAAGAAATAATACTATTTTTACGCTATTTCACCGGTTGGACATGGGCTTGTGATAAAGCTCAGTTGGCAAGTCTGTTGTCTCCTGAGCCGATGTCCGCGAGTTCGAGCCCAAGAGTAAATATCGAACACAGTTGTACCGGATAAGTTTTTCAATAACTGTCCGCCAACTGCAACGTTGATAAAGTCGCGAATGCCATAAAGATGGTAAAACGAAAATAATCGAAACAAAAAAAAAAAAAAAAAAAAAAAAAAAAAAAAAAAAAAAAAAAAAAAAAAAAAAAAAAAAAAAAACCGGTTGGACAGTAATCAGTTTTTATTCAAAAATGAAAATTAATGGTGAATACAGAATTTTGTTTTCCAACATTTAAAATATACGATTTTACATAAAAACCAATTAACAAATCAGTTTAGTTAAATGTTCAGGAATCATTATAGAAATAAGTGTTTACTGGAGGTTTGAAGCATAGGGGGCCCTTGGAGCTAAAAGGATATAAGTGAATTAAAGCTAAATTCGAGAAAACACGCTTTTATGTTTTTATGTTTGATCATTTTACAAATATTTTTCAAAAAAATTTCATTTTTCTTTGGACGAAAAAGTATGTAAATAAAATTCTAATTATCTGAAAACTCAATAAAATATAGTTTGAAACATAAAGAATCATTTGACGTTATTAAATCAAAATCATCCGTTCTTACAATTATAATACAACTTACCCCTTTGGTTCTGAGGGCCTCATATAAATGAGAATGAACTTTGAGTTAAGTCTTACAACAACATAAATCCAAAAGAAAATGGCTTTTCAACGATTCAGATTATCATTTTTTCTAAAGTTTTCTATTAATTTGCCCAGGGTGGCATTGAGCTCGAAAATTTTGCAAAAAGGAGTGGTGAGTGAAAAAAGTTAAAAAAAACCACTGCACTTAGCGATTTCTGTCTCATTTGAACAAAAAGCAGCCGATCGTCATGCTCTGAGACTGAGACTGAGACTGATCCGGCGTCCAATTCACGTACGGATCAGTAGATTTCACTTCTGAAGGGATGTTCCAGAGAATGTGAAATTCAAGTTTATTACCAAATATCCCACCGCAGTCATGGTATTTCAAGCGGTTGCTTCGAATGAATTGAAGATGCCTCCTGTTTTCATAAAGGTAGGAGTTAAAGTTAAACTGAAATCTACATAGACGTTTTGAAGAATCAGGTGCTTCCGTGGATTCGGGTAAACGTCGGTAAACACGAGAATATGATTTTTCAACCAAAAAGAGCCTATGCCGTACTTTGAAACGGACCTTAACCCTGGCTGGAGGAGAATATGAAATTTTAGCCAAAATATCTGTGGCCTCTGAGCAGTCCGGATTTGAACCCGTCGACTATTTGATATGGGCATATGTTTAAATAAAGGTCTGTGTATCCTTCCAGCCAAGTGTAGATTCTCTGAAGGCTTTCATGTCTGAGGCGTGAGCTTCTATGTCAGAGGTTTATAATGCGAAGGTATGCGCCCAATTCAGATCTCGTCTTAAGAGAATAGTTGAGAACGAAAGTGGACACATCGAGTAGATGTTGCTTAATATGTTTATCAACATGCCTCAATGAATATCAGGTATCAGGTATCAGAAAAGGGGTAGGCTAATAGCGGCACGTTATCCAAAAAACGAGAAAATTATGGCTAGCCTTTTTTCCCAAGATTTTATCAAAAACCTGAGAAACCTGAAAACCTTAAAAAAGGATAAATCAATACATTAAATATGGCATAAAGCCTGTCAACGTTTGAAGAAAGAATGACAAAGTGTTTTAAAGGGTGTCCACGATGAAATTGTCACACTATGAAATTGCTTTAACTTTTTAACCAATGGGTAGAATTTAATGAAAATTTGGGAGGATTTAGTTTATAGTGCATTGTTTACATCCTGCAAGTTTTAAAGTCCTGTGATCAACACTCGCGAAAATGGAGTCGAAAAAACAGCTCGTGCGTGATATATGATATATGATCTCTCGCATCGTTTCATCACTAAAACGTTGGGAATCGCAAATTCCACGATATCGCGAGTGATAAAGAGATTCGAGGAACGATTGACCACCGATCGGAAGCCCAGAAGTGAAGGAAAAAGTTTTCCGTACAACACCAAAAATCCCAACCGCGCAATTGGGGCCTTCAACCGAAACCCAAACGTCTCCGTTCGGGATGTGGCTAAGTAGCTACACCTAAGCCGAAGTTTTGTCCAGAAGGCCAAAACGAAGGCTGGACTTTGAACGTTCCAGGTAAAAAAGGCCCCTAATCGCGACGACAAGCAGAACAAGTCCGCCAAAACCCGTGCCCGGAAGTTGTACCTCAACATGCTGACAAAAGTAGAATGCTGCCTTTCAATTTGTTTCCAAAAGTAAAACTAAATCAAGTTAATGGGGATTTACTGATGAAATGAGGCTTTTCAGACATTTTTTATGGTAAAATATGCATCTAACGA
Source organism: Uranotaenia lowii (assembly GCF_029784155.1). Lineage (NCBI taxonomy): Eukaryota > Metazoa > Arthropoda > Insecta > Diptera > Culicidae > Uranotaenia > Uranotaenia lowii. The sequence goes on from NW_026598855.1 coordinate 37,936, forward strand.
CGGTTTTACTTTTCATTTTTTTCACGCTATTTTTGCGCTAATTGTTAACCGAGATTACTTCAACGGCAAATAAGGTTTTATGTCAGAACAAAATGTTTTTCGTATCGATTTTCTTTATGAAACGGTTGTTGAACAATTTTTCGAAAGCCTGAAATACGATTAAAAACTCTAATATGTGTTGTGAGCCCACTTGATTGAATAATTCTACTGAATCAAAGTATTCGAAAGATTCCCTTGAATTCAAGGCAATCTTGCGATTGCTTTGATTCAGACGATTTATATTTTCAAGTGTATTCTTTTTCAATTTTATTGAATAATTTCCTGACTTTGACTTAATTTGCTCTGATATTGGGTTGAAAATGTTGAAATCAGGTGGCCGGATTTTGTCTGGTTTTAAGATAAAACTGCCCGTATTTGCCCGCTCCTCATTTGTCTGGGAAATATATTGGCAACCTTAAATGCTAAGAACTAAACGAGTTGTCTTATTTATATTAATGATTGAATGATTTTCTGTATTGAACCAATGAATTTAAATTGAGGCTAAATCTAAATTTTTCCTGTGTAAGTCAGTGAAACTTGATAAATGTGTTAACTATTTAATTTTTTCAGCCTTATCGATGAATGTCATGTTTTTAAGTATGAAAGTTTTTCGTTTTGAAAATCATAAATGTATAAAGAAGATTAGAAAAAAATGTCAGGAGCTCAAAATTATCGAAAAGATATTTTATAAGAAGCGTTTTGATCTAGCACGGACCAACTATTTTGAAGTTGTAAAATCGGAGAAGGTTGAGTCTACCACAAAAGTTTTCACAGGAAAAAGCGGGTCATTTTGAGAAAAAAGTGGGACGGCGGGAAATTTAAAAAAAAAAGAGGGACATGTCCCGCTTTTGCGGGACGGGCGGCAACCCTAGGATAATACTAACCTGATGTGTTTAGCTTGTTTCATTGCCTTCTACGAGTAAGAAATAACGGGAGCAATAATGAAACAAAAAAGTTTAGCTCCGTATCTCATTTGTTTAAAATTAAACATTATATTTACGAACGATATGTACGTAACAATCGCAATAAGACATGAAGAGTGTGTCTAAAGTAGGACAGTAGGGAAAAGGGTCGAAATGTAGGACATATCCTACCAAAGTAGGACGTTTGCCTAGAGTATGAGTGCATGAAAGCTACAAGACTGTTCCGATAATTGTCCATTCAAAAATCGTGTAGTGTTTAACCAAATTTTTGCTGCGTACTGTTGTTTACATCCAAGTGAAGTAAGCGTTGTCATATTTATTTGTCGTTTATCACGAGAAAATCTGAAAATGCGTGGCATTACTTCCCAGCAATAAGAATGGATTGTGCACAAATGATACATTATGAGTGGTCTTTCAATCAAAAAACGAGCTAAAGAAGAAGGTGCGAGTCTCGAAGCAGTTCAAACCACATTGAGAAAGTATGAAGAGTGTACTTTTGCAGATTCCACAAGAAAATGAAAAAGTATGAAACTAGATATCTCACATCGACTGATGTGATGCATGCCAAAGACAGAATTGGACCTCAAAACAATAAAACAATGCTTCATTAAAACTTTTGAACTGATAAAATCTAGAATCCGAGCATTTCTAAGGTTGTAAAAAAGTAATAAAACAGTTATAAAATAAGCGGCAAAAATGCCATAATAAAGCATCTTGAAGTTTATCGAACAATATTTAAGTTGTGTATAGCGAAAAAAGAACAACTTCCATAATGTTTGCTAATTTGCAAAAAAAACATTATTTTTGAATTTTGCGATAGAGTGATGAGTTAGTATATGTAAGGCTCTTTAGCAATGTTTCTGGATATACCTTGTCTAATGCTTGTACATAATCTGAATCGCATAAATGTTTTATGAAAATACTTTCTAGGTACCTTCCAAGCACAATTAAATGGTAACAACAAAGAATGGAAGGAGATGGATATGTTTTTTTGCCACCTATTTCATCAGATCTCATCAATCCAAATACTGTCGACTATACAGATCTGATAAAATCTTACAATTTTTGTGTAACAAATACGAATGTTACGAGACCCATAAGCAGCAACATATTAGACCATGTCTTATGCTCCGAAGCAGTTCAGTCAAGGATCATAAATGAAACTGTTTTGACAGATATCAGCGATCATTGTTGCATAATTTCATCGATAGGATTACGGAAAAGCGTATGTCACCAGGAACTTGAAAAAGTTGTCGTCAAAAATATTTTACTAAGTGAGAAATTCGAAGCAAACTTAAGCGATCTCGAACAATACACACCACATGAACGTTTGATCAAGGTAATTGATTTGTATAAAAAACTGAAGGAGGAATGTTCATTCACTTATAGAATCCAAGCAAAGGTAAAAGGATTCTGTCCCTGGATCACGTTAGATCTTTGGCAGTGGATGAAAATGAAAGATAAAATTCTAAGTAAATATAAGAGAAATCCAAATAGCATTTACCTAAGAGACCTTTTGAAGCACACTTCCAAAAATCTTCAAATCCTGAAAGAAACGTCTAAAAGAGAATACTATAGGAACCTGTTAACAAATGCTAGCTCTAAAAACATGTGGAAATGCCTTAATTCACTTGCGGGATCTAAAAAAGAGAGTCAAGAAATCAAGTTAAATGTAAAAGGAAAACTTATCGAGGATCAAGAATTGGTTGCAAACGAACTTAACGATTTTTTCAGTGAAATAGGGCCCCAGCTTGCTGCTACGATTAATAGTCGAGGAGACCCCAATAGATTTGGTACACTTACACCTCAACGAAGCTCAATATTTCTTCGACCTGCAAGTTTCCAGGAAGTTATTTTGCTTATCAAAGACCTTGACTCTAATAAAAGTGTGGGTGATGACGGAATTCCAACCCATTTTGTCAAGCAACACTTCAATTTTTTCTCGCATTTAATAAAAGACGTCTTTAACGAGAGCCTTTCAACTAGAAAGTTTCCAGATTGCCTTAAAATTGCCAGAGTTGTCCCTGTTCATAAACAAGGGTCAAAAACAGAATCCAACAACTACCGTCCAATCTCAATGTTGCCAGTCCTGAGCAAACTCTTTGAGAAAATGTTAGTCTCACGAATAACAGATTATTTCCAACAAAATAATATTATCTACGAACACCAATATGGATTCCGCTCAGGCTCAAGCACCACCACAGCAACCTGCGATTTATTTTCTGAAATTTATCACGCACTAGAGAAGACAAAGCAAAATGGCCTTCTTTTTCTAGACCTCAAAAAGGCGTTTGACACTATTGACCATACTATTCTTCTAAAGAAATTAGCGATCTATGGAATTCGTGGACTAGCGTACGATCTCATCAAAAGCTTTCTGTCTAACAGAAATCAGTATGTAATGTTGAACGGATTTAAAAGTCGTCTTCGCCCCCTTAAAGTAGGAGTGCCCCAAGGAAGTAACTTGGGCCCCTTGTTGTTCCTCATCTACGTCAATGACTTGCCTAACTTGCAGCTCCACGGAAAACCACGATTATTTGCTGATGACACCTGCTTGTTGTATACCGAAACAAATCTCAACGATATGATCCAGCACAAAGCTGAAGATATGAAACTCCTCCAGGAATACTTCAGTGAAAACATGTTGTCTCTGAACTTATGCAAAACGAAGCACATGGTTTTGAATCCATTTCGGACCGCTGAAACTGAACAATGTGAGCTTTTTGTTGAATCAGTTAAAATCGAACGAGTCACGAATTTCACGTATCTGGGATTAACAATCGACTCAGCTTTAAAATGGACACACCATATTAAAGCTCTCAAAAATGAAGTTGCCGCAGCGTGTGGGCTGTACTGGAAAATAAATAGCTTCGTACCCCAAAAGCAACTTTCTATTATGTATCAGGCGTTTGTTCAATCCAAATTACAGTACCTGATATTCATATGGGGAGCCGCATCCAAAACGAGTATCAAACCCTTACAGATAGCTCAAAATTGCTGTTTAAAGGCCGTATACAAGCGACCTAAGCTGTATCCAACTAGGAGCCTTTACCATGAAGCAGAAAAATCTACTCTACCACTGAATGCATTGAGAGAACTACAAGCTGCATCTATCATCCACAATCACCTACATAACCCGTTTGCACATCAAAGTAGCCTGTACGTACAACAGCCCTCTTCAGAATTTTCCAAGAAAGCTTTTACCAACTATGGTAAAGTCTGTTATAATCGACTGCCGGCAAATATCCGATCTGAAAGAAACCTCGCCAAATTCAAAGTGCTCATTAAGAGGCACATTAGATCTAATTTAGAAACGTACATCCAATGATCTAAGCCAACAGTCCAGTTTCCGGTAACCTAACAGACTGCGTTCCCTTAAAAGAGGATCTCCTCACTGGGAACGCGCGCAATGCCTGATTCCTCATCACGCTTTGTCACTAATGCATGTGTGTATACTGTATACACATTTTTTTTCTCGCCACCAGCCGCCACCGCCCTCCACCACCACCCACCGCCACGAAACATCGCCTCCATCCACCGTCACCGCATCGCCCAATAATAAAGTGCATAATATCAATCTGTCGTTATGAAAACTTGAATTGTGAAACCAAATGTTATAAAAAATCATTGAAAAAAAATCTTATAATAAAGTGATGAGGAGGTTTTATGCCTTTGGGAGAAGTGGCCTGAAAGTAGCTACACTCCCAGGGGCTTTTCCCTGCTCAAAAAAAAAAAAAAAAAAAAAAAAGATGAGCATTTATAATGGCTATCAAATGCAACCCTTGTTTTAAAGACCTAAAGAATTTCTTATACGTTGAAAATAATTATAAAATTTTAGCCAGAGGAAGAATGACCCTGCGTGGTTAAACTCCTCTTTAAATAAACAAACATTTCATTTTATAAAATTTTAGATAAAGTTGATTAGGTAAGAAATTTATGTAAATGGTACAAATTAGAACTCAAATTCAAAAAGCAATTGCATGTTTTGTCATCGCTTTTTCTTTTGAATGTTTGTTCATTATTTTCCTTGAGCTTCATAGTCAACTGATATGTTATGCTACACCGTAGTTTCATTGACAGCTCCCCCGAACTCGGTATGAATAATAGATTACGACGACCGGTAGTGCCCTTGGCCAATCGAGTGCCATTTGGGTTCACCGAAATCGTAAGTCGGTAGGTATGTAACCTGGCTTAAGGTCTCCGGTAAGGTGTTTTGTGTAACTTGTGGCTCAACGCCGTGCTCTACTAGCTAGGCATGAGTAGTAGAGTATCAACCAAAGCAAAGCACCTGCGCCTTCATCGAACAACATAGGAAAAGCAGCATAAAAATAAATGTCAACCCTCCTCTCCGAGTCAAGACAAGCGAGTCTGTCAGGCAGCAGTAGTGTCAATGTCAACCCTTGGCCTCCGGAAAGGTAAATTGCCCTGCGGACTACTGGAAGACGATGGAAGCGCGACATTCATTAAGGCACACGAGAAGGAGCAGGGGAAAGGACAAGTGGCTACTTACTCGGGGTACTTCCACAGGGGGCGGGGGTTGAACCTGTGCCGAGTAGCCCATCGTATTGAAGGAGGGTAATTTCTTCCGAGCTCAAGCAGCTAAAAGCTCTTGACTGCTACTTCTGTTACTGAGATACTGAATGCGAAGAATTATGAGACACACGAGTAAGCGAATTTTCTCCTGCTGCTCATAAAGATAATTTCCCTTAATCATGGAGCAGAAGGTGGCTTCGGAATGGCCATGTCCAGGTGTTGACCTTTATTTTACCGAAATCAGTAATGAATTCAATAAGCCAAGCCCAAATCAGGTGAAATTCAGCTCCGATAAGCATTTCCGATGCCAAGCACGATGTTGAGGCAACTCTTTCGTTTCCATTTATGTGACTTATTCACGAAACAAAAATTCATGATCAAAACAATGCAGGATAATAATTCTAAAATATAATAGGAAAAGATTAAATTTCTGTTATAAAAAACTCAAAGCAAAACAAAGCAGAATTGAATATCGATTGAATTCCTCCATTCATATCTTCTTCTTGAGACAAGAAAAAAATCACATAAGCTAAATCTTCCTCCGCTTTCAAAGCAGCCTCCAAAAATGCTAGTAGATATATACTTAGGTATATTAGTTGGTAAAAGTATTCTTACTAATCATATCTTACAGCACAAGGCGAGGGGAGAAAAGTCGTGTTTGCTGAATTGGCGAAGAATGCTCACGCAAGCAGGAAATGAAAATAACAGATGAAATTCCAGTATATCGCCCAGAGCTGCTTATCTGACAAGTGTATTTTTTCCCGCTTCGGCTCTTTTTCTGTTCGGTACCATATCGACGGATTTTGGTGCAAAGAAAAATCTATAACTGAATGGAAAACATTTTGGGACATAGCCAACGAGCTTACTGGGAAAGTCTTTCCATCAACTATCTTAGCTGAAAAATAGTATGTTGTTTTTCCATCGGAAAAACGATAAATTTTTACCCATCGAAATTAGAACAATGTCAAATTAAATGATTTTACAATTATGAGTACTGCAGAAAAAAAGAGAGACTATGGATTACAGTCAAATATTTCCACTTATACCTGTATAAATAGGGTAGATTCTCTACACTCTGCCGAAAAAGAAACATTAACACTTGATCCGTATGTGAAATTTATATAGCTGTTCGCTGTCAAAACAAAGCGACATTCGATTTACGAGATAATCCAGTAGTTCGCCAAGAATATACGTCTTTGGTGCATTTCTTGTGATGTTCAGTTAACTATTAATGCTTAAATCACGTACAATCTATGTGATAGAATACTTCCCAATATGGCGTGGATCCAACTGTTGGTACTGAAAATTATAGAAGTTCTGGGTGATGGAAAAGCTTATTTTTCGTAAGTTTAAATTTTTTTATGTGTTTCTGTTATATGCATTTTTGTTAACTTTTTTAACAGAATTTCATATCTGGACAATGCAGCCGCTATGGAGGCGAACGAAATGCATTTTCGAAACGACAACGTTGTGTATTGAATAATTTTTTTTTCTTTTGGATAATTATGTGAAGTGAAAAAAACTTTATGTTAAAGTGCAAAAAAGAACATTTTTTATTTCACAAAACAAGATAAAACACCGCTATGTTCATATATGTATCAATGAAATCTACGTTAAATTTATGTAGCACATTCACATTCGATTTAAGTGGAATTACATATAATTCATGTTAAAAATACTTGATTTCTGCTTGCTACGCGAGCTTTCTTTCCTACTTGAAATTCACGTAGATTCATTATGAATTCCAGGGTGGCTAAAATCTAAGCATATTTTCACGAAACATTCATGTAAAGAGTTTTTTCAGTGTATATTTCAACAGGAGCTAGTTTTTGTCAGATTTTTAAAAAAAGGCTTATTTTTCTACAAGGTTGCGCAAGTTGAATATTTTCATTTTTTTTTCTATTTTTGCTCTCTCCGCTTAGCATATGTTGAATAAAAATCTAAATATGTTGTTTTATAGTAGTTAATCATAAATTTGAAAGTAACATTCTAATTAACCTGTTAAAATCAGTGTCAACCATCAAATAAGATTGATTGGGGATCATGAGAAAACCTACCTTTTTAAGGGTATTTGTATTAAAAAGTGGTCAACTAAAATTCGCCGTATTTTTACCAATTTTTCATAGAAAAAAATTATGAACATCCCTCATTTTGTAAGTGTATATGTAGAACAGGGATGCCAGGTCTTGTGGATGAAAAATCAGGGAATTTGAAAAAAAATCTGCACATGGGAAGACCACAAATTTTATATCAAACAAGGATTTAAGCAATGTGTGTGAGAAGGGGGGGGGGGGGGGGAGGGGGGCTGTGTTTACCAGATAAATCAGGGCACCTGGCAACCCTAAATCAGGGCACCAAATGTTTCTAGTTGGGTTTGACCAGCGGTGTTATATATACTGCCGGTCAAAAGTTTGGGATCACCCCCTTAAAAACATGAAAATTTTGGTCGGCCATATCTCAGCCATCTTATTACATATTGGAATTCTTTTTATTTCATTCAAGAGATCGTGAGCAAAACCTTCTTTGTATTATTTGACAAAATGTTTATATTGAGTTTATATGACTAAAGTAAAGTTTAAAGTTGCGATATTTTTCAAAAACCGAACTTGAAATTCAAACCCGATCATCTCAGGGTGGGGTGCACTAAACTTCAAAATTCAAGTTGCATTCAAATCGAATGTATACATAACATATTTGATACAGATACAGATTTCCAAACCTCAATACAGATTTCAATAGACTTTTAAAAAATAAATAAATAAAAAATCTCCGGTTGATGGACTGCCAATGAGTTGGTTCAGAAAAATCTACTGTTTATAGTATAATGTTCAAAACTGAAAAAAAAATCTATTTTTATCAAATAATCATAATCAATAATCATAATAATAACATAAGTACGCTTCACTCGTCAACTCAAGGAATCAGCATTTTCGGTTTCTATGTTTAAATAAAGAGTTTTGGAAAATGTTGGCGTCATAAATTTAAAAGAATCGATGATATAGTGTGTGAAAATTTTAAAAAAAGATCAGTTTTAAAATAAAAAAATCAGTTTTGAAAGGTAAAATATCAAACCTATTTGGAAACTTAAAACAGATTTTGAAATTTTCATTCACTCAGAGATTCAGATCTTGTCTAGATATTCAGAGATTCAATGATTTCAAAAATAAAATTCTACGATTTCCATAAATTTGCTACTATTTTTAGAATCATTTTAGAATTGAGCTGGGTGAATGAAGGGTTTTAAATAAATTAAAAATAAAAACGAAAGTCTTTGAGTATTTGATATTAAAGTTATGACCTCATTGAACAACTTTGTTCAAGACTGCAAACGGTTTTAAAAAAATACGTCATTGAATTTAGTTTAAATCTTCTTTAAAGTTTCGTTAAAAGTCCCGTAATTTGCAAAATTAGGATAAATTAGCAAAAAGAAATTACCAGGGAAATTGATCATTTATTTAAAAATCCTTTACTATTTTCTACGTGTAGATTCCCCAAAAAGGTTGTTAAATGAATTTTTACCTTTTTTCGAAAGCTATCTCGAAAACATTTTGCGTATTTGGAATCAGCACCCCAAATAAGCCAAAATTGTTCAAACTTTTGATTTTTATAAAGCATATTTGTCTATAACTTCAAGTTGATTTGAAATAAAAAAAAAGATTAAAGATTAAGATTTTTCCAATTAATTTGAGCTTAATTTTAAAACCCAATTAATTTTAGTAAAATAAAAAAAACTAGGAGAGATAAGGGCATAATGAGCACCCGAGGCATAATGAGAACCCCTCTTTTTTCAGAAAATACGCATTTTGTAAAATAAAATTTAGTATGATATGGTTCTGTTTTTAACATGGAATTAATTTTTCAAAGAAAAAGTAATCTCTTTTACAAGTACACGAAGTTATGTTTTAAAAAGTAAGTTGATTGTTAGGTGAAGAAAATATTATAATTTTAGAGCACCAGAAATAAAGCTTTTATGATCGATTAAACATCTCAACCGGTAATATGTTTACTGAAACGTAATGTTTGGATTGTTTCTCACATGTTGCAATCGTTAAAGTTTCAATTGTGATTTAAGTGTTATTCAATTGTCTTAAAAATATTTTTTACTTCAATTTGTTGACTAGGAGCGAACAGAGCACTTCTCGTAAAGGCATATTGGGCGCACTGCCTAACACAGTATCATCTCGTATATCTATGTATTTCTTCTCTCTCTCTCTCTCTCTCTCTCTCTCTCTCTCTCTCTCATGTGGGTTTACACCGTTACGATGAAAATCTTTGCTCATTCTACGGCAGAAAAAGCTCATCTTGCCTCGATTAATGGTGCTCATACTGCCTCAGGGGGGTTCTCATTATGCCTCTATAGGGACTGATTTTCAGCTTTCGACAAAATTTTTTAAAATGCATTTTTAAACGTTTTTATCTACTTTTTCAAGTTTCAGCCAGTCATCAAATAGACTCCTTCAGTGACTGAACACGAAACAGTGATGAAACTCACATAATTTCTTTTCTATGGTTAAATAAGCATTATCCTTAAGAAGGCCATTATGCCCTCATCTCCCCTACATTTGATTTATTCTCTCACAAACTATGCGGATTTAAATTGATAATGCTACTTTAAGTGGTACATTTCATTTGAATTTGTTAAGAGTCCCCGTTAATTGAAATAAGTCCATCCTCATAAATATGTACACATAAAATTTCTTGTAATTTCATTTTTTCTCATTATGATTATAGAAAGTATCCGATGGTCACTGTTCTGATTTGAATTTAACACAATATATTTTTAAATAACTGAATATGTCATGTTCAACATTGAAGAATGTTGTTTAATTATTAAACTTTTAGTTTTTTAGCTATTCTCTTATTCTTCATTTAAAGAACTCACAATCATCATTGAGGGCCAAATACGAGATATCTCAAATTTCGATTTCCGCTATTCTTAAATAAAATAACTTCAAAAATTCGCGTTGTTAAACTTGAGGCAAGTTCTAAAAATTCTAAGCTGGAAGGACATTCAAGATCAGAATTACATATTTTGCAGTTCGAATTAGAACTAAAAATTAAAACAAGTCCTAAATGTGTCTAAAACATGATAAAACATAGCAAACAAAATGACGGAAAATTGTCAAGAAATGACGAGAAATGACGTTAATGACAATAACAAAGGTAAAATTTTGGTAACAAATAAAATTAAGGAAATAAACCGTTAGATTTTGGAAACACGAGGAGTTTGAGCGTGTTGCCTAGAACGCGATTTGCAATCATTTTCCTTTGCCCATTTCTAACATACTGAAATAACAAGAAAAATAACATTTTTACGACTCAAAAATCGATTCAATTCACCTCAAAATAGCCAACGAATATTTCTACACTATTCAATCATCCTATGCCTGACAAATTTTATAAAAAGATTTAATTAAAACGACTAAAACAAATTTTAAACATGTATATTAAGCAAAAACATAACACACCGAAAGATAATCTGAGGTTTCAGTACCAATACAGATAAACTAAGCTTGCAGATTGCCCGGTTTTATCCGGGTTTGCCCGGATATTTGATGCAAAATTTCGAGAAAGTCCGGTCCGGCCCGGTTGCCAGGATATCGTGAAAAAAGTCCGGATATTGCCCGGATTTTTCAACAATTTTCACAAAGAAACCAAAAAAAAAATCAAAGTTTTTGAGTAGGTTTCAGCAAAATCGATTAACGGAATGGTAATTTTCAACGGTTGTTTCAAATAATTTCGCTGATTTACTTTAATAAACCTTTAAATATTTAAGTGTTCCAAAAAGTTTTTGGAAGTCTGCAATTACATTAATAAAATATTAATTTCATTTTTTTTTTGCATTTTTTCTTTGTTTTTATATATAATAACACCTGAATTTTGCCCGGTTTTAGCCTGGTTTTTGGATTTGAAAAATTAAAACCATGCCCGGATTTAGCCAGGTTTTTTGAAAAAATGCCCGGAATTGCTAGGCCCGGATGGGAATAGAAAAAATTCTGGCAACCTTAAGATAAACATAGATTTTTTTTATAAAGCTGATACAGATTTTTCAAGAACTGAGATGGCAACCCTGATTTTGACAAAAGATCTTTAGTTGTCAAAATGGCGTCCGAGCAAGCGGAGCTACGAATCAAAATTTTGTACATGTGTCGTTTAAATCCAAACTACACGCACGCAGAAATAGCAAAATCGTTGAATGTGATCAAATCAACCTTCTCCAAAGAAATAAAAGCGTTCGATAACTAGGAAACCTGGATTTGGGGGAAATTGAAAGCCAGGAGCCGCAGTAACGAACATCGAAAATGTCTTTTCTAAATTTCACTTCAGAAAAAATTAATTGACACCACCAAACTTATCATATTTTTTTCCAAATCAACGTTTTCCACTTTTTTTTTAATCTTGAAAAAAAAACGTATAAATTTAAAAAAAATCTGGGAAATTTGCGAATATTTCCGAAATTCTGTGTTTTGTAAAACAGATCCTGTGATAAAAATTTGTTTAAATTTTCGTGAAATTATATATTTTCTATGATTTCGACAACTTTGACCCCACCCACTCCGTTCGAGATGTCACAAATAAGTTTGGAATATCATCTACAACCGTGCATGAAGTTGAAAAATGATCCGGACTTTCGACTTAAAAGAAGATAGTTACTCTATAATGCAACGATAAACAAAAACAAGATTTCGGAAGCTGTATTCGACATTGTTAAAAAAAAAGTTTGATTGCGTGATAATGGACGACGAAACTCACGCCAAGGCAGACTTCAGACAGCTTCCTGGACAAGCATATTAAACAGCAACCATTTCCAGCATATTAAGCTTTAAGTTTTCCAAAAAAATATATAGTTTGGAAAGCAATCTCTACTTTTGGGTTGAAATGCGACATTTTTTTTGCGACAGGGACTTCAACCAGGAAATTATTTGAATTTGAATTTATTTGAAAGAGTGTTTTCATAAGAGTTTGCTGCCTTTCCTGAAGAAAGATGACTTTTCTGTGCTGTTTTGGCTCGATTTGGAACCCTGCCATTATGGAAAAAATGTCATGTAGTAGTGTGCCGCAAACAACATTCAGTTTGTGCCTAAGGATAAGAACTCTTCAACACACCAGAACTTCAGCCAAGCGAAAAACATTGGGCGATAGTTTAGCAGAACCTAAAGAAGACCAACAAAACTGACAGCGGCGAGAAGCATTTCAAAGCAAACTGGCAGCATAAAAAGAATTTATTGATGAATAAGTTTTTAAAAATAATTGAGAATTTGAATAATGTAGAAGTAGTTGGACAAAAGCTTGTATGCAATCAAATTGCATAACATTTTAAAAGCATCAAATCGAAAAATCGGTTTGTTTCTATCTAAAACTAAAAAAATAGGATACCAAAAGCGATAAAATTTTATTTTTACACAGTTCTTTTTCTCATTCTTTTTCATTTCACAGTTTTATGAAAAATTCTCTTGAATATTTATTTAAGCTCTATGGAGGAAATAAAGGTAATGTTATGATAATTCATGAAAAAAAAATGAAAAAAAATTGTATCGTTTTTGTAAGAAATAATTGTACTTTTTTCTTAGTATTTCCCATCGGCCGGCGCACACTTTTTTCAGGCATGTTATTGATCAGTTTTTCTCACTTATACTTCGTCAAATTTGTATGTCAGGTGGCTGCATCCAACTCCTTCAATTTCAGCTACTTTTAGCCCAATACTTTTTTTTTTTTAAATGTACTTAGATCAGTTTTGTGGATGGTGGTGTTGCGAAATTAACAAAACTTGAAAAATTTTGTTCCACGAGAAAAGTTTTTACTGGAATGTCTGCTGGCAAAATCAGACAAAAAAAATCAAAACTATCATGAGATTAAACTTCAAGTATAATCGATTAGTTAAGATCGTAGGTTGCGAAATAAGCAAACAAGAGTAATTTTTTAAGCTTTAAAAACAGCGAAAACCAAAGTTTTTATTTGGAAAGTTGTTGTTTTTTTCACAGGAGCAGAGTCTTGGCAAATTATTATATTTTTTTCTTCACTTTATACTTCAATATGCAAGGGACTTTGTAACGATCAGAAATGTTATAGGATTCAACCGCCGGAAATTGAGTGAAATAGGGTTTTTCCTAAGATTTTTGTCATCCACCTGCCTCATTGTCTCAGTATCGTCTATACAGCTTACGAGCTTTGAAACCAGCAAAAACTTGTTGATGGAGGTTAGTTTTTCATGACTCATAGCTAAGCAATACTTTGAGCTTTTCGATGGAAAGTTTGTGGGACATTTCAGCGACCAACACTTAGTTTTTCGCTTATATAAAATTAAAAATTCTGGTATGAGCCTTGACTTTCTTGATGACCCTTAACCGTAGTTGCCAATCATGTGCTTCATTCCAATGCATGAATTGAACTTCTTAGACATTCTTTACAGTGTTTGTTTACTTTTCTACTACTCACGCACAGAATTGTTTTGAATAATCAACGGTTTTGCCGGCTATCAATTTTATAATGATGTATTTTCAAGGAAACTGTGCATTTTTTTTTCTATTTTCTCCCGCATCGTAAATGTGTCAAAAACGTGTTAGTTTTAAATTTGAAAAAAAAAATAGGTCAGATAGTACTTTTTACAGGCAACCAAAGTTTTGAATGTTCGATAACTAAGAAATTAGCTATCTGCAAAAGAATGTATCCCATTTCGAAATGAACTAAGCTTAAAACTGAAGTGAGGCAAATGTTATTTTTTGTATTAATCAACAATGCTCATCCCGAGCTTAACCATTAATGTAGGAAAAATGGTAAATATCAATTTCCTGTTTAAAAATATTAAGCAACAATCCCAGAGTTGAGGAGCATAAAACATCGGCAGCAGTCAAGGATGCATTTCGTTGGATTATGCTGCGGCGAAGGGATTTTTTTTTGTTTTTTTTTTCGCTGTTCCTTCCAATGCTGCCCTTGCATTTGCCCGATGCCGATTCTGATGATTTTCGTCATTCCCTCTCGCCGTTGCCTCGAATTTCCAATCCTGGATATGTTGTAGGTATGTTGCATTCACACGACACGAATTGAATGCTCTGGGCAGGGCCGTAGGAAGAACCGACTCATGGGGGGGGGTTTTGGTGACAAATTTTTACCTATGATTTTTTGTCCAACAACACACGTCTAAAAAAAAATAAAACAAATTATGTTTGTAACTTTTTATATGATTATTAATTTTTAAGTACTCATTAATAGTTATCGTATAAAATTGTTACTTAAGAGAAGACACAAATGCCACAAGGATGGTAAAGTGTCATTAATAAAACCCTAAAAATGTAACTTTAGAAAAGTGATCCTTAGCCTAAAGGGTGGGCTAAATTATTTTTAATGAAATCTCTAGAAACAAAATTTGAAAATTGCTTTCATCGAAGGTTAAAATTTTTGATTTTGTATAAAATTCTGGTAGATAAAAGTTATTTGATTTGAGCATTAAGGATTAAGGATAGCCTTCAATTTCTTAGAAAAAATACCTATTCTATACTCAAATCAAACAAGCCCAATCTTCTAAACTCTTTTGCAAATTCCAAGATTTTAATCTTTGATGAAAATAAATATTCTTATCCTAAAAAAAATTAAGATATAAAAAATTTTCGAATCAAATTTGCTCGATGCAAACTTGAACTAAATTTATGATTTTAGTTTGAAATTTAGCTTTTAATAAAGCTGCAACATTAAAAATGTTACATCGGAAAAATAAAAAAGATTGTGCAGATTTTTTAGACGAAGATCAGGTACATATTTCTTTATCAGGAAATACTTTTCATAATGAATCAATTCTATACTAAAAATCCTGTGGATGATTTTTTTTTAAATATAGTTTGGGATATTTTGCATGAATCAAAACTTTACTCAAATTCTTCTTTATATTGGTGATTTTCAGCTGAAATGTGAGTACAAACTTATTCTAATTAAAAAATTTTGAAATCTGAAAATTGAATTGACAAGCAAATTTTTAAGTTTATGTTCTTTTGAGTTTCACAACAATTTTATGTTGATTGAAAAACTCATTCACCAGCTAAATCTTCTTCTGAATTTTAAATCTTGAAATTGAATTTTAAAATTGAACTTTGAATCTTTTTTCGAAATGTATAAAAAATACGATTCCCGAAACTTAATTCCAGATCAGAATTTCATGAGCCAAATCTTAGAGCCCTCATTCATGAATCCATTATTTAAATTCTGTAGTGCTGGTTTAATCTTAATTCATTATTTCAATTATTTATTTTTAATCTGTTTTGTGAATCAGATTTAAAATTTGAATTCGAATGATGAATCGGAATCTGGTTTTCAATTTTGGATCGCCACTTACTAGCTTTAAATGTTTATATTTTTTGTTAGAATAATGTTTAAGAACTTCGAATTTGAATATAATATAAATTTCTTCTTTTTCCATATTCGGAAAACTATTATACAAATATTGAAAATGCATTTGATTTTCGAAAAACATGATTCAAATTTGATATGAAATGCAAAACCGAATTCGAACAAGGATTTCAAAGCAGCTTTTGATTCCCAATTTCTTATGATTATTCGAACTGAAAATCAAGAATTCCAAACTTGATACAAAATCAGAAATACGAAAATATGTAGAAATACAATTTTGGTTATAGGAATATGGAACCAGAACTTCCAAAATGGGTTTCATTTAAAATTTAATATTCAGACCGGAATTTATATGATAAGGTTGCCAAATTTTCCGGTTTTAACCGGATTGGCCCGGATATTTAATATAAAAATTGGGAAAAGTCCGCATTTTGGTCGGGTTTGTTCTCATTCTCATTCTTAAATCAAACTTTTAAAAAAAATGTGCTGCCATTTCTTTTATTTATGAGTTTAAAATTTTTGCAGCAAGTATCAAAAAATTTTCATGATAGGTTTTTAAGTTTTTCCAGATTTTTGATGAGCAATTCCTAGGTTTTGACCAAAATAGCCCGGTTTTGCCTGGATCTGGTCGACAATTTTGAAATCAAATACCCGGATTTGGCATAGTTTTTATATAAAACAGCCGGATCTGTTCGGCCCGGATACGTGTTGAAAAAAAATCTGACAATCGTATTTTATGAACAAGTGTGAAAATTTTGAAAAACTGTAGCAGAATTTTGAACGTGAAATGGGTTTTTGTGGTTTTTGTATTAGTTTATAGTTCATATAGATGAATATCTTTGCTCTTTCATCATAATCTGATAATGAATTTAAAATTTTGAGTATAGAGTAGGATACCTCGCTTGCTTTTTTGGACCCTCATGGGGGGGGGGGGTTTAACCCCCAAAACCCCCCCCGTTCCTACGGCCATGGCTCTGGGTAATACCTTCTACCTTCGGCAACCACGTTGAACATGCTCTTTCTGACCCTGATGATGGTTTTGAATATGAACAAAACCTACTTCTCTCCTCTGCACACACAATACGAATCCTTCGACGGCCAACATTCGACATCCGAGAAATCCGAAAACCGAGCGAGCATAAAAGTATTATGCTGCCCTGTTGCCACGTTTCTTTATTTTTCCTCATTTCTCTTTCTCTGATATATCTGTGCGGCATTTTATGCTTCTTTCTGAATGCTGGCTGCTGGCTGCTGATACAATATGGTGTTGAGTTAAAGGTTGGAACGTTTTTTTTCTCTCCTCGATTGTTGGTGTTTTCAGCTGCGTCTGGCTCTTGTTGTTGATGAACGATGTTGAATCGGTTCCCACACATCGAAAACCAAATCTGCCGGATGCATGGATTTCTGTCGAATTCAAGGATTTTTGTCAGGAACAAAAGTGGGTTCAGTGGCTGCAGCTGAGAATGTTATGGTAGAGACGACGACGTAACCAAGCTGATCCCCCCGAAATAAAATTCAAGGACTGATGGTGTATTTTTTAATAACTTCCAAATGGTTACAACTTTTTTTAAAAATTAAAAAAAAAACATTTCCGGTTTTATCAGTAGGATTTATTCAGATCTTTTTCTTTACCTACAATTTGATTCAAGACATTGAAAAAAACTAAATTTTTAGGTCAATGTTCAAAACCGTAATGTTTAAAAAAAATTGAAATGTTTTATTGTTTTAAAATTTTAAATTTTGTGGATCGTTAATTGTAATCAGCATCATAAAACTTTGCAGAACAATGCAGTAAAAAAAAATTGACATGTTGAGCTGTGCTTCTTTTGACAATATCAGAGATTTCATATTTCAAATTTGTAAAAGTACTAACAGAATTGTCGAATCTGAACAGTATTGTTCACGCTATGGCGTTTTGAATTAAAAAATGTAATATTTAATGGAAGAAATGTAATATTTAATGATTAACCATCGAGGGTTAATATGGGTGGAACAGATCAAAATACGAGCCCAGATGTGTTCTCGAAGTTTTTCAATCATTGTTTTTAGCAAAATTCAGTACTGTAAAAGAATTCAAACAATTTTAACGCATCAAATACTCAATTATTAATTTAAAAATCTTAAAAAAAAAACTTAAGACTTTATTTATCTTAATTCTTTAGCAATTTTCCATGTTGTTGAAAGAGCATATTTGAAGTAGCTTCATTTTTTTCATCGCATGGTCCATCTCGTTTCCAATGACCATCATGTTCTTTTTAGTTGAATTTTGCTTTGTTTGGCCTTTTCTTTTGTTAATAGCTAATTTCTTTGCTATCCGCCATACACAATTTTGACAGCTTTTCGTTGCCTGTAAAAAGTATTGTCCGACCTATTATTTTTGCAAATTTTTAAATTAACACGTTTTCGAGATATTTACGATGCAATAGAAAATAAAAAAAATATTTAGCACAGTTTCCTTTAAAATTCATCATCATCAATTCGATAGCTGATTATTCAAACAAAATTTTAAGAAATGCCGCCGACCGTGGCCTAGAGGACAGCGTTAAAATCTTTTAAGCCAAAGGTCGTGGGATCGAGTCTCGGTCACGGCATACATAGTACTCTTTCTGTGGGTTGGTGGTGTTAGCATTAGTAAGATGCTAGCCATAATATCCTTGAGAGATGTACGCTTTAGTCTTAAGAATAATTTAGATCTCTTCAAAGAAACATGAAGTTTCACTGAGATCCTGTATGTGTGTGTTCGTTAGAATAGTATGCATACACTGTTAAAAATTTCCACAAGGTTCAAATATGCGTTGGAGTAAAGCATAAAATCGGCAACTGCTACAAGGCTCATATCAGATTTTTTAAATTTTTAATGAGCGAAAAACTAAGTGTGAATTGCTGAAATGTCCCACAAACTTTTCTCCGATAAGCTAAAAGTTTTGTCTAGCTATGAGTTATTAAAACCTTACCTAGTAAAGTGCTGTGAAGCCAAAATCGTCGCACTTGGGGGCAGTCTTCTATGTTTATTTAGCCATTCATCGTGTCAATCGCTATAAAAAAACACTGACTGGTTGCAGATTCCTTCGTCAACCTCCTCAAGTACTGAACATAAAATTTTTCTTTTTTTTCTTTTTGTTTATCTCGGGAAAATTACGACGTGACTTTGTTTAAAGAAAGATTTCTAACTAGAAACCTTCCAAGTCCCCGTTAAAGGGTTCGTTTAGCTGTCCACAAAATTTTTCAAAAGCGCACAATAAGGTGATCCCATAGAGGATGGATAAAAGTCGTAAAAAGTTTGAATTCGAAAAAATATTTGTTTCAATGCTTGCATATTGAAAGCAGGAAATAAATATATGTTTCGAAATTTGAGACTCAATATTGATTTTTAACCCTTGAAATCCCTAGTCTCATGAATGAAGATTTTCAATTTATCTTACGAAAGTTGTCTATATATTTGTCAAGTATTTGCTTTCATGAATGTATACACTGCCGGCCAAAAGTTTGGGATCACCCACTTAAAAACATGTAAATTTTGATCGTTTATATCTCAGTCGTCTTAAGACATATTGCAAATCTTCTGATCTCATTTGATAGATAATGAGCAATAGCTATTCCGGAGGTTTTTTTGCCCAGAAACAATGTTTTATTTTTGTACCTTAAACTTAACCTAAAGTTGAACATTTTCAAAAAATCGCACTCAATATTCAAAATCGATCATCTCGGGATAGTGTGGACCAAATTTCAAAATTTGAAATGTCTTTAAATCCTTATTCTTTACTTCTCAAAACACAATTAAAAAAACTGTGCAAAAATTTAAAAATATACTTTTAATTGATAAAATAGACACTTAAGTTATCGTCCAAAAGTTTGGGATCACCCCCCATGGTGAAACGGCCAAAAGTTTGGGATCATTCTTGTAAAAACATGTAAATTTATCTCATCCATATCTTTTTCATCTAACATTTTATTGCAGATCTGAAGGGTTCATTTGAAAGCTTAGGAATTGTTGTTTTTCCATAAATTCATTCAAAATTTATATTTTAAAGTGATAACCATAAAAAAATTTCCAGAAATAAACTGTTTTTTTGAAAATTTACACTTATGATTCTGAATTTTTTATGGTTATCACTTTAATATATAATTTTTGAATGAATTTATGAAAAAAAACAAAAAAATCCTTAGCTTCTAAATGAACTCCTCATGACGGATGAGATAATTTTTCATGTTTTCAAAAGAATGATCCCAATCTTTTGGCTGATACACCATACTAAAGGGGATCCCAAACTTTTGGACGATAACTTAAGTGTCTATTTTATCAATTAAAAGTACATTCTTAAATTTTTGCACACATTTTTTTATTGTGTTTTGAGAAGTTAAGAATAAGGACTCTAATGCTACTCAAAATTTGAAATTTTGTCCACCCTTTCCCGAGATGATCAGCCTTGAATTTTGTGTGCGATTTTTTGAAAATGTTCTAAATTTAGGTTTAGTTTAAGTTACAAAACTAAAACATTATTTCTGGGCAAAATACCTCCAAAATAGCTGTAGCTCATAATCTTTCAAATGAGATCAGAAGATTTGCAATTTGTTCTAAGACGGCTGAGATATGAACGATCAAAATTTGCATGTTTTTTAGCGGGTGATCCCAAACTTTTGGTCGGCAGTGTATGCTCTATCTGAGCTCAAAAAATTTCAAAATTCAAATCGCAAAGCTTCATATAACTTTTAAATGAGATTTCAAACTCTTAACCAATACAAAAATTTCTTTTTTACACAGAATACTTTTTTAAATATAATTCTGATTAGAGCTACAAGAAAAAAATATTTTGATTTTGTATTCATTTTTCCCCT
This sequence comes from Uranotaenia lowii, assembly GCF_029784155.1. NCBI lineage: Eukaryota > Metazoa > Arthropoda > Insecta > Diptera > Culicidae > Uranotaenia > Uranotaenia lowii. The sequence goes on from NW_026598855.1 coordinate 58,605, forward strand.
GTGATTGTTTTTCGAAAAAAAAAATCATTGTCAACATTTCGGTTAGCGAAAACAACTAAATTAAGCATGCAGAATACATGTTCAAGATGAAATTGCCTAGGATTTGAATGTAAAATGGTAGTGAAGTCTTTTGACGCAAATTTGTTATGGCCAGCTGAAGTTGAGTAATTTTAGTCAATGGAACTTGCAAATATAATGGTAAATAAAAAGGTATCTTTAAGGTCCAAAAACGATTTTTCTCGCTTAAAAAAATACTTCACAACACGCGTTGAGTTCAAATTTTCAACTTGTAAAACAAAAAAAAATACAAATTAGCTGCAAAACAGAAAAAAGTAATTGTTCCTGAAAAAATATTTTTTTTATGTAGCTCCTCCATGCATAAAATTTGAACCAATCCAGCAAGTGGAGGAAGCAAAATTATGTCAAAAACATATTCGTTCATGAAACTTAAACCTCTTTCCAATCAATTGGTTTAGTTGGATTTTAGATGTGGTAAAGTAATATTTTTTACTTTTGTCCAATTGTCACCGCACTGTGCAGCAGTACAAATAATTTGCGCACGATTTGATCGCCGTCTTTTGCTCATTTTTCTATCGAGCAGCTTTTCTATCTAGAATAAATTAAGTCGGTCATCTTTTTTTAGTTAGCTAGACGAACCACTCAGGAAAGTTCACTTCTTATCACTTCTGTTGAAATTTTCAGATTGCACTTGGTAAAACCTCTCAAATTCTTTAAATTCATGGAATAAAACATCTTTACTTTTGTTCAAATTTTAGCTCACTGTTAGATTCTCTATGATATCTTAAACGATTTACCTTATGAATTTTGTTTTAATAATTAATTTCCAACTGTTTTGGGGTCTCCCACTGAGACTTTCCTGTATTAGACGCTATCTCAAAAACCAATTGACAGATTGTTACCAAATTCTACCACACGTAAACATTACATTACAAAGTAACTTCACTGAAAAATTCATCAATTTCCATACCTGCATTCGAGAGTTATCTACAAAACAATGTGTTGCATTATAAGTAACATTATACTGGCTATAGCATTAGTACGTACTTTTCAAATTTGAAAAATAACCTACAGTTTAAGGATCAAGAAATGAGTTGACTTTAGTAACCGGAAATTTTCTCGATCCCAAAAGGTGATAAAAAATAAGCGTTGATAAACATGTCAGAAAATTGGTTTGCCTCCGGTGGAATTTTGTCCAAAATTACTCTAGCCCAAAGACATTTCATTATACAACACTATATGACCTTCAAGAAATGAAACTCATTTTTTAATGAAAGTTTAGAATTGCAATTCAATAAACCTTGTGTATTGAAACTCAAATCTTAACACACGAAAACTCTACCTAAAAAATGGAAGTTCAACTAAATTTCACTTCTTCTATTTCTTCTAACCTTCTATCCATCTATAAAATTTCATAATCTGAAGATGTCCCTACTAAAGAGGATATCACTTTTCACCGTCAAGGCCGTTAAATAAAGTACAAAACTAGATTTGAAACCCACCAGTTGAATTTCAAAATTCATGCATCGAATACTAATTTAACACATCAACATGGCTTATAACATGTGACAGGTGTTCAATACTCACAGTAGTCAAAAAAAAAAGTAAAAATGCTTATGTTATAACCAATTTTTGCTCACATGGAATTTTATTCAACATACCAATTTCAAATTCAATTTAATAGTTTTTTCATGTCCTTCTCAATGTTCAACTTCACATTCAAAAGGGTTTTGATATATTACAAAATGCCAAAAAATTCACATTTTTCAGAGGTGCAAAAAGCTTAAAAACTTGGGTGACATGAAATCAAATATAAATTTTTTCTATCAGTTTTTATTTTATAAATAACTTTTGACAAATAAAATAAAAACCTTTAAGAAACTTTTGCATTTTTATCAACCTTAAAAATTTGAAAAAAAAAAGATTTTGAACCAATTATCCAATTTAAGACCCGAATGAACACTCAGGGTTAAAAAGGTCATTAATAAAATTAAAAAAAAAACAAATTTTCTCAAGACCGCAGAAACTTTCAACTTCTGTGAAAAAAAGTTTTAGAGAATTTTTTTTGTTTCATTTTCCCCATTTTTTTTTAAATTACGAGAATTTTAACAATTTTTTCAAAAGTTTTTAACCAAATTGAATTTTAGATATCTTTTAAATCAATCATCAAATCATTTTGCAGGATTTATCATATTTGATTTTTTTTTAACTTTGTTCAGTAATGTATAACTTAGTATAACTAAGTGATGATAGTTTTCGAATTTTTCAAAACAGCAGATATACACTTTTTTAGATTATTTTTCATGATTTCCATCAAAATTGTATTTCTGAAATGAACCAATTATATTCAGAATCGTTTTTTTCTATTTCATTCAGATTTCTAAGCTCATTAGTTTTCAAAGATTGATTTCACTCAAAACTCATCTCAACTTCATTTCAAAAACTCATAAACATTATACCACCAAAACTAGAGGTGTCGGACAAAATCTGACAAAAGATTAGAGTTGGGACACTAAAATCTACAAAATAGGCTCCAAAACGATGTTTCCTTGAGTAATCAATTAAATTCTTACAATAAGATTTCAAACTGCATGGATATTTTTATAGATTTTTTTTTTCTATTTTGTGTAAAACTATTTTTTATTCATTTTCAAATTTTGTTGAAATGTATTGCATATTTTTTTAAATCGTTTTTTTAAAGCCGAAGTCAAGATTTATAACTTTTTATAATAAGTTTACTGAGTTTTTCTTTGTTTTTAAATCCTTAGTTTTGTGTTCTGAAAATATAATCTTCTATAAATCTATAAATCTTAATTTTTGATAAGAGAAACACAGTTTCTTCATTTTGTCTTTTCCAAAACCCAATAAACCCGGAACCAATTTCAAATCCTTTTTTGTCACTCGAAGTTGGAATCTCGCGAGGAGAGGGGGGGTAATTAAATAAAATGGAATATATTGCACGAAAGCTTGCCAGCAACAAAATTACATATAATTGCATAAAACCAAAAAATCTAGCAATTTTTTGTGAAAAAACTCAATCAAATCAAAAACATAAAAGGTGAAATAACTCCGATCTTCCAAAATTTGTTTTTGGTCTTGAAATCTTCCGGATATTTGATTTTTTTTCGAAATTCAAAAAAATACTTCAAACTTTGTTTATTATCCCCCAAACCTCCCTCCTCCCTCCGCCCACCCGATTGTTTCGAAAATTCGAAGGGGGGAAGGGGGGTGACAAAACAGAAATTGATATTTGTTCTAGCCTTATATTGGGCCAATATTCCAAAAGACGGCTTCAAATTATTCAGAGCATTACTACAGACTAGACTACAAAACTCACGCTCAAAAATTGAAAATGTTACACTGTTTTTATTGCTTTAAATCATCTTTCATAAATCGATAATTAGCTAAATTCTAATGCGCAATGATAAGTTTATTAATATTCGAGCTTTCAATATTTATAATAAAACGGATTTTTTTTTATTTCGGTTCCTAATTGATCATTCTAGAGATCATTCACTATCCAACCTTCATGGTAATAAACATTCAATTAAAAATTAAATATAAATTTAAATTAAAGTTATCAATAATAAACAATTATTATCCTTTTTCTGACCAATTCTTTATCATGGTTAATGGTCTGAAAATTTTATAAGGCTGGAACAAATATCAATTTCTTCTTTTGTCACCCCCCCTTGGAAATTTCCAAAGAATCCTAAGGGGGAAATAAATAAAGTTGGAAGTATTTTACGTAAATTTCAAAAAAAGCTCAAATATCCGAAAGATTACAAGACCAAAAAAACAAATTTCGGAAGATGAAAGTTATTTCACCTTGTGAATTCTTGATTTTATTGAAATTTGGTTGCATGCAGGCTTTTGTGCAATTTATTCCAATTTATTTGTTTTTCGCATTATATTTCACTGTCTGTGCACTGATTCTTATGTCAGAAACTTGAAATTCTAGTTAGGGGAGATGAGGGCATAATGGGCACCTTAAGGAAAATGCTTATTTAACCATAGAGAACAGCTGTAATATGTGAATTACATCATTGTTTCGTGTTCCGACACTCAAATAGTCTATTGTCTAATTGGATGAAACATGAAAAAGTAGATAAAAACGTTTAAAAATGCATTTTAAAAAATTTTGCCGAAAGCTGAAAACCAGTCACTGTAGAGGCATAATGAGAAACCCCCCGAGGCAGTATGAGCACCATTAATGAAGGCATAATGAGCATTTTCTGCCGGGGAATCTAGCAGCGAATTCGACTCGATGAAGTCAATTGAGTAATAGAGCTACAGCTCAACTTGTATCGTCTGACGATTTGGCCTATTGGTTAGATGTCGGAGAGATAATCAGTAGGCTCGAGTTCGATTCCTGGTGGAGGTATTTTTTTTTTCTTCATTTATCATTTATGATCATGATTGCACTAAACGGTGAGGCGTAGATTCATCAAACAAAGCAAAAACAAAATAATCTAGGTCTGTTTGTAGAATTCAAAGAATTAACACATGTTCATACATTATGTTTCTGGTGTTTTGTTTGACGGATGATGCTTTGATGCTATTAGCCGTATAATGTAACAATAAAAAAAATCAATCATGAATGGTATGTGCAAAAAAAAAATCCCCTCGGACAGGAATCGAACTCGAGTCTACTGATTACCTCTCCGACATCTAACCAATAGGCCAAATCGTCAGACGATACAAGTTAAGCTGTAGCTCTATTATTCAGTTGACTTCATCGAGTTGAATTCGCTGCTAGATTCTCCGGCAGAAAATGCTCAATATGCCTTCATTGAAAGTGCTCTGTTCGCCTCTAGTGAACAAATTAAAGTAAAAACGCGTTTTACAATTGATTAAAGTGAAAAATCAAAAATTTTATGATGCTGAAAATTTAGAAACAATGTGTAGATCATGTTGCAGTGCATACATTTCAGATCAAGATGATTGAAAGGTCATAAAAGCTTATTTAGTGGTGCTCAAAAATTATAATATTTTCGTCACTTGAGAACCTAGCTGGTTATTATTTAATATATCTGTAAATATGAAAAGGATATTTCTTTTTTGGTGAAAAATTAATACTATAGGTAGTACGAAACAAGTCCTCATGAAAATTTGTTTAAGAAAATACGTACTTATGTAGAAAAATGGACTTCTCATTATGCCTCGGGTGCTCGTTATGCCCTCATCTCCCCTACATACGAAATTTCAATCCGCATTCTATTTTGGTGATTTTGAAATATTTTTTTTATTAATATTTTTTTAAAAAGACTTACACCGTCTTAGCCGATTTAGGCTTTACAGACTGAATATAAATGACGTGGACAACTTAAGATTAACATTTAACACCCAGTACCGAGATGGGAATCGAACCCATGTCATCAGTGGACCAACGACTACCGTCTTACCACGCTAACCACTCGACCACCGAGACGTACGTTTTCATATTTGAAAACAAGGCTGTTTAATTTTTTTTTTTATTCAATTTGTTGCTTAGAATAAGGATTGAATAATTGATCAATGACTAACCATAATTCGCATTAATTTTAAATATTGATTTTGGATGATTTTGATTCGTATCAGTTAAACTTGTTATTTTCAAGACCATGTGGGATGGTCATACATAAGTAAGAAAATAGATTAATTAAAATTTGTCAAGCAAGAATGCTGTTAAATAATATTTTCCAAAAGGTGATGGAGTTGTTCAGCCGTAATATCTCCAAAAATCAACCCATGCATGGTTTTTTTTTTTTTTTTTAATGAGAATAGCACTTATTGATTCAGTGAAATAATAACATTTTCATCAGAATATCACTACTGAACAGGTTTGATGTCGTTATTTTGGGAATTTTAAAAGTTATGGCCCATCAATGTTGAAAAATAATTTTGGAAATTCATATTAATACGATTTTGCAAATTTCTTCCAAACCTTGTTAATTGAGTGCAAGAAGGTGTTTTGTGATTGTTTGAGATAAGAAAAATTGTTCAAATTTGCAAATCTTAAGAATGAACAGCGATTTTCCAATAACTAATTTTTTTAAGTACATATTCAGACGAACCAGCCAGTATTAAATAACCGGGCAAACCGGGATAAAACCGGGCAATCTGGCAATCTTATAGTAGAAACTCATAACTCTTAGAAAACACACGATGAATAACACATTTTTTAATTTCAATAAAACAGTTTAAAGAATCTAATATCCAAATTTTTTTAAAAGAACAATAAAAGAACTCAAAAATTCTTGTTGACTCATTTAATCTGTGTTATTTGGGCTTGTCTATCGATTCCACGACAAAAAGTTCAAGAGATGGACTTCAAGTCGAAAACGTTTTTATAATGCCTTATGTTTTCAGCTATGAAATTACAAAAATAAATAATTATTTAGAGACGGTTGTCCCTGATATTTCGAAAAAAAAGGTTCAGTTAAAACCTCAAAATATCAACAGCATTGTTTCAATTCATCTGCTATAGAAAATAGGAGTTCCATTGGTTAGAACGAGATAATTATTGCTTTGAACCGTTCCATCTGACGGTTTTCCCGCACGAAATTAATACAAAAATATTAAACCATATGGCCCAAATGAATTGTGTGTCTAGAGCTAGTCGCACACTTATCTCCCTTCGGAATGATTTTAATTGGAATCGGGATAGAAGAGTCCTCTTCATCCTGGAGGACCTGCCATTATGCCTTGTTTTAGAAAACGGTCCTAGTGGGATGGAAACTATAGGATCGCTATCGGATGACGCAATCGAACCGTTTGCTTTTAGATTTTTTTGGATCTCGTCCACCGAGTGTCCTCTTTTTCGCCGATTTTTATATTTGATTCGATCCTGATTCAGGGTTCTGCATGTTTGGTTGACCGAACATCAACCTTAACCGCATTTATTTATTTATTTTCTGTGCCACCGCCAACGAGTGTGCTCGTTTTGAATGATGGCATCAAACAACGATAACCATTTCGGATATATATCAAACAAGCAAAAAAAAAAGAGAAATATGAAAAAGTACATGTGTGCAATATCAGCGATGTGCATTATTGCAGTCAATCAGTTTCGGGGTGAAATAAAAAAACCAACCCAGACACGAGCATTCATAATGACGGATGGCCAGTTGTTTCCGAGAGAATCGTTAGCAAAAAAGAGTAACGCATCCCCTCGGAATTCGACGTAGACGGGGTCAATCGGCAAAAACAGAAAACTTTTAAAAAATTTGACTGATTTTAATATTTTTACTTTCAAGTGTTCAGTCACAAATATCAAAGCTCGCTTGAAGCTCGAAGAAAAAAAACGTTACATTTTCTATGGAAACTCCCCGAAACTGTAGAAAAAAAAGAAGATCGACAATACCCCATTATTTCACCAAATGAAACGTGAAAAGTGCGATGATTCAATGAGACCGAGAGGGGCCCAGCTAGGTACTACATTTCATTGATCTGCCTTCACGCGGTGCCATTATTGGGATTATCGTTATTAATTCAGAACTGTCCCTTCCCTGACAGAGAAAAGGGGCCTCTATGAATCAACTCCATAGGGCGCGATGAACAAATTTTAATATGAACTTTATTGGAACGCTACAAAACGATGACAGTGATGCCGTTGAATGGCTAGAGCATTTGCAAACAAGAACATTTATGCCTACACAATTTTGAAAAATAAAGATTATATGTTGCAGCGAAAATTTTGAGAACTTGTTGCTTTAAGCTTACCATTGTGGAGGGCATTTTGATGGTTTACCTGCAAAAAGACGAAAATAGAAAAACGTTAGTGAAACTTTGTTTTTTTTTATTTAAACAAAAAAGTTAATATGATTTAACATAATTCCCTAGCTAGCATATTTGAGTTGAGTTTTCGATTTTCTCAAGCCATTGAATATAAATAATTTTAAAATTTGTGAAATCACTCTGTCCAACCTTCCCAACCACCAGTAGTGTTTGTTATAAAAACGCAGACTTGCTAATCTCTGATTTCTCCGTTAAGCGAGTCCGAGTCAAAAAATTATTGACTAAAATCCATGATCAAAAAAGGAATTGAAACTTAATATGCAATAATTTTTTGCCAATCAGCTCTTGTTTTGAAGCTTCCAGCGTTAAAACCCTTTCATTAAATGAATGGTTATTACGATAAAAACTGTGGATGAATTAAAAGTGGTTTTTTACCAGACTATTTTAATAATTACTTCAAAGATCGCAGTCAACAATTTTTCTCTCTCTAATTTGCTAAAAAAAATAATATAAAACGCTGATGAAAAAATTTCTGCATTCTTTTTCAATCATTAAATCAATAGATTCATTCGAACTTCGAATAAGTCAATTGCCCAAAACCATTTGAACTTAATTCAGTTAAAAAAATAAAAAAAAAACATTAAGAGTGATTAAAAACATATTTCTGAGTATACTCTTTAGCTAATTTTATTACATTGGAAATAAAACTTTCAAATGAAATCAGTAACTTGTTTTCTTAAAAAAATAATAAATTACAGAATCTAGAGATGTACCGAATAGTGGTATTCGGCGAATGGCCGAATACCGAATATTGACATTTTCAACTATTCGGCCAAACGAATATTCGGCCGAATATTCGGCCGAATATTCGGTCTAATATTCTACAGAGTTTTCAATGAAAAAACCTTAAGTGATTATTTCAATGCTTTCTATTTCTTGCATATTAATACCCCTCATGTTTTTAGTCGATTATTTTCAACCAGATGATGTTATCGGATGATGTATTACAAGATATTTTTTAAGTAGGGGTCTTTCTGATTTTTCAAATGTCACCAATAACTGAAAAGACATCAGATAACTAGTCACTTCGAGAGCGTTTATCACCAAAGCGATTGCGTTCCTGTGAAATCTGCGATAAAACATGTCGAAACAGGTTCAAAGCTATTTGAAATTGCTTCTCTGATATTGAATTAAATGAAGGTCGAATTTGAGCAAAATATTTTTAAAATAGTTGTTGAAAAGATATATTATCTTTAACCTTAAGCAGATTATACTTTCAACCACACGTACCCAGACGGTCAGGCATCCAGAACGATTTTTTGAAAAAATTAAAATTTAAAAGGGCAAATTTTATAGCTTAGCTTAGCTTAGCTTGATTGACTACTCACATCCACCTTGAATCATTGAACTCGAAATGAATGTAACAAAGTTGTAAGGCAATATTTAATTCAACGCAACATAATTTTGTAAACAAAAGATTTATTTTCTGATTGGAATTAAAACACTGTTATAGTGTATAAACATTTCGAATTCCATGATCGCTGGCGTGGCTCAGTGGAACAAGTTCCACATCGCCAATGGTTGCTACTCCGTGATCGACCGAGGCCATCAATTTTGTCCATAGGTCAAAAGAATGGTGTCTGGGATTGACAGCACATTCACAATGAACAAAACTGATGCTCTCTCTTTGAACATCAATAACGGCGCCGGCCACGTCCTAGTAGTCAATAGATAGAAGGAAAATAGAGAAAAAGGATTGAAAGATTCATAACTCATGCTTTAGGACCGAGGTCACCTCTGCATCCTAGCAAAACAATTTTGGTTTGGAGGTTTGGGTGGTAGGATATGATCAGGAGACACTTTTGACTAGTGTGATTTTTTATTATCTTATTCTCGAAATTATTTTTTGATGAGAATTCCTTTACTGCTACAAGTAAAACACTAAATGCCTTCTAACACATCATCATTAAAAAATCTTGATACATTTTATAAACTTCAAAAAGAGGGATGAACGACCCCATAGATGTTAGAATCCCAATGATCAAATAAATAAAAAAAAACTTCAAAATTTTAATAAAGGTTATTGTGAATGAGTTTTTATGAAAATAAATCGATGCGTTGCTAATTTATGCCTCATATTAATATAATAAACTATCAATCTATACAAAAACTGAATTGCACAGTAGATATAGGCTATAAGGAAAAAAGAATAAGACGTTTAGTGTAGAAAGATCTTTTGAATTGAAAAAAGAATTGTTTTTAGCTTTTTGAGTTAAAATTAGAATCATTCTGAACAAATTTTAAAACTATGCTAATACAGTATCCAATATGAATAAAGTAAATGACGAAACCAAAAGATTTCTTTTATAGCACTTTAGATGTGTATAGCCCTTATTCATTAGAAATTTAATTAGAAATATATTGGGACAGCAATGCAGGATTTTTTTTAAGAGCTAATAATTTACTCAAGCCAATTGGTGCATTTTTTCTAAGAATTTGGCAACCCGAGACATTCGATGAACGATTAAAATCGAAAAGCTTAAATCGATTCCCGATCTTGTACACGAACCATATTTTACGTTTTGTATATTCTGTTAACTAAGCGGGGTTCGAAGCATTGATTAAGAGAAGTATAACTACCGCGCTCTGTTGTTGGAAATCGTTAAACGTTTCATCGAATCTTTTGCAAATTGGAAACGAGCCTTAATATAAGCATTTTGTTTGGTTTGATTATGATGGATTAAATAGACTTCATACCAGTTTTTTATAGAAGCTAAAAAAATGTATACTTATCTTCCTATACTCATTTGAAATAATTCTTCGCATCTTAAATGAAGACAAACATCTATTTTCAGAGAGCGTTTGTAGTGATTCCAACTTTCACCATTCGACCCTGCACCAACTCCATCTAGTTACACTTTTTGTAAGCTTTTAGCTATTTTTTTCCACCAGGTCATCGATTAACCAAATCACAACACGTATTGAAAATGTTTCTTTTAACACTTCACAACCACAAAATACATTAAAGCTAAACTTCTCCATAAGCACTAGCAGTTAACACATATGAAAATTGATTAATTCACAATTTAAAACTATCAAAACACAACTTATTTGCTTAAAAATCTACCGCGGCGAAAAACGCGTCATGATCCTACCAGTGCTCCCAAAACTCCCCAATTTAAAAGGGCAAATTTTATGTATATTTAGAAATTTTTCAAAAATTGATCACAAAATCTAAATAATTTTGAAGAGGAATTTGAGTTTTTTAATTTGATTTAGCTTATAATCTGAATAAACCCGAGCAAACCTCGGGAAGTATTAAATAATATCTGGACATCCCGTCCAGGTTTGACTTAACTGGGTTCTTTACGGGGTTTATGGCAAGCCTGAATATATCCAGAAAATTGGGAATAAACTATAATCAAAGTATAAAGCGATACCGTTCAGCATTCTCCTGTACGATCTACAGTGAAATATACGCGAATTCACCTTAGATGTTTTGCTGATACCATAAGTTTTTAATGATTGTGTAGCTTTTACAACATTACTTTTAGGTATTTTATTAATTATCAAAAATTATTTAAAAAAATTTCAAGTCTGTAGTAGATATTCGGCCTATTCGACCGAATACTTAGCTCAACTATTCGGTCTGCCGAATATTCGGCTTAACGGTTTTTCGGCGATATTCGGCGCCGAATATTCGGTACATCTCTAACAGAAACCAACCGTTATAAAACCGATGAATTTTATATTTTTCGATTTTTCTATCTTAGGGTTGCCTGAATTTTTTCAGCACGTATTCGGGGCGGATAGTTCGGGTAATTTGATGTAAAAACCTGGTAAAATCAAGGCATTTTATTTAAAAATTTACGACTCAAAAATCCGGAGCATATCGGGGCAAATTTTTACGAAATTCAGAAATTACTACAGAAAATCATGGAAAAAGGCAGATTTTAAATTGTTATATATTTCCAAAAACCTTTCATAATTATTTTTATAAAACTGTTTAAAAAAATCGTTTTGAAGACAAAATTAATTAATAATAAATTTTAAAACACAATATTTTTTTTTTGATTTTCCAAATAAAGTGCATAAATCCGGGCAAGATCCGGGCTTTTTTAGATGAAATCCGGGCAACCGGACCGGGCCGGACTGAACTTTAACTTTGAATTAAATATCGGGACGAACCTGGAAAAATCCGGGCAATCTGGCAACCTTATTTTATCTGTAAAACTAGAGACCTTTTCCAAATTTTTTTTCTTGATATTTGAGTTTGAGACACTATTTTTTTTCCAAAATATGTATGTACATATGTTATTTTCAATCATTAGACATCAAATAAGAGATAATCATCCCCGTTTATGATTTTCATTATAGTTATCCTTAGATGAATCACACCAGGGCTGTAGTAAGAACCGACTCATGGGAGGGGGTTTGACAACAATTTTTTTTATGAAAATTTTGCTGTAGGAAGAACCGATTCATGGGGGGGAGAGGTTTTCGTGATAATTTTTCCTATATCATTTTTGCTTAAACAATGCAAACATTATCAGAAAAAATGAAGGTTCTTCATAATTATTCAGGTTTGAGTAGGGTTACCAGAATAAAATTTCGGAAAGTAGGACATTTTGCTCAAAATACTATGTAAAAGTAAGACGTTTCTCAATCTAAAGTAGGACGAAAAGTAGGACGCTTTATTTTGTGATTTTTATTACAAAAAAGTTTTTACACATATTTTTAAAAAGATAAGATCAAAATTAAGATCAAAAACGTTTTTTTTTAACAATTTTTAAGTTATTCTGTTTTTTTTAAAGCCCCAGCCCATGGTCTAGATCAGGGGTTTTCAGATCATTTGCTTGGCGGAGCACTTTTTAAAAACAAAAATTTTGGCGGAGCACCTGCATTTTTGAACGAATGAAAAACCCTAGTTTTGGTAACTTGATAGTATCGTTAAAATAAGATGAGCCTTGTCACCGTAGTTAATAAAATCAGTAATTCATTGCTACTCTTTGAGTAGTCTTGTTTTTATTAACAAAGTATGTGTAATCAAAAATTTATGATTTCAATAGAAAAAATACGCTTTCTTCAATTTTGCAAGCTGTAGCATGTTTGATTCAATTTTTGTCAGTTGTAGCCTGACGTCTGGTTCCGCGTTTAGTCGAGATTGGTATTTTGTCTTCGGTGCGAGATATGTGGGAAATCCAGACTCACATAGATAAGTTGTGGAAAACGGAAGAAGAATAAGTTTTGCTTTATCGGACAAAATTTGAAATTCATTTTTCATTTGGCACCAAAACTCCTCCTATGACTTCTTGGATGCGAATCTTTCCTGTATCTTTTAATCCAATGTCATATCTATCAAGCATTCATATTCTTGCGATGTTAATGATTCTGGTTTCTTTGACAACGAAAAAGGCTGTGCCACTCATTTTAAGTCTTCGATCTGTTTATGATATTCTTTGGGAAAATATTGCTAAAAGCTGTTCATTGAATTTTTTACACTATGTTCAGCTTTGCATCAAGGAATACAAAAAAATGTTATCATTGAAAAGTGTTGTGATTGTCAAAATATATCCCAGCGAATGCTCATTGAATTCTTGAAAATTTTTGGACGATAACTTTGAGGTTATTTCTGATTAAATGCTTCTTAAATTTGGACAGCGGTCCAGGTTGTGCTTTTTGAGCGAATCTGCCCAATATTTGATTTTTATCTTGAAGGCCATGACTTTTCCGTTTGAATCAAAGATTGTCATTCATTTTATGAAAAATGTCAGCCAAATAAGCCAACTTGAAGGGCCTCTGATCCTCATTCAATTTGACCCCCAATCCAAAATTAATGTCGCTTAAAAACGTTCCGATTTTAACTCAAACGGGCGGAAAAACGTTTTTCCACGAGATAACCAGCGAACTTCGGTATGTAATGTATGCCTTCAAAAACCTTAAATTTTCCGGTCGAGCCTCAATAAAGTAGATTAGTTTCACGCTTTCGTCCAAGATTTTTTTCAAGGGTGATGATAGTTCTTCAGAGCGAGTGCTGAAGGATGCAATGACTAGGTCTGTAGGTATCTGTAGGTGTCTGTAAGTATTGGTGTGTTTTTGGTCTTCGGCTGCTTTCGGGTGGGTGGGCGCGTATTTGCAACACAGTTTTGTTCTGCGGCTTTGAATATGGTTTTTAAAAAACAAATTTTTGAAGCAACTATAGCAATTTGAGTAATAAAAAATCATAGGCATTTGTAGAAAACACTTTCCTTCAACGATTACACCCATTTTTAAAACAATTTGTAAGTGGAATACATAGAAAATGAGCGATTCGCTTAGGTGGCGCATAATAGGGCATGTTCCCCTACTACCGCAACCATTGGGATTTTCTTTGATCTTGGCAACGACTCCAGCAGAATTTCCAACCATAGCTTCGTACATACATCAATACAATTTCCCCATGGAATATTGTTGTCCGCAACATAATCATCAATTAGCTTGAAAGTTTCAGCCCTCGTTGTGGAAGTTGGCAACGGTTTGCAAAGGAAAAAATCTTCTTCGAAACATTCATAACCTTGATAGCGGACGAATACCATTAGAATTGCTAGTCCTGCCACATCTGTGTATTCGTGAAGCTGCATGGCGAATTTTTAAGTTCTCAATCGCGAAATTAAAATGATTTCAATATCTTCAGCCATTTCACAAATTTGCTGAGAAACCATATTGTCAGACATAGGAATCGGGTTTACCAATTCACTGTTTTACCATTAACCATGACAAGGACGATTTCTTGAATACAAGGTTTGATTAAGTTTTCAGCAATAGTATACGCTTCTCCAGCTTTTGAAACTCGGTAGCTCACTAAGTACGACGCAAGAACAGCCTTTTCATAGAGCTATTTTCTTGGCGTTGGAAACATCTTTCGACTAAGGTTCTCTGATTTCCTCCAGGTCCAGCTCAACGACCATCGATAGAGTTTCTGCATTTGATGCATCACCAGTTGCAGGTGTGTTGTCATTCTGCTCACTAAAGATTAAACAAACAGCAACCAAAAACAAGTCTCATCCGCCGAAATCGAAGTTCAAGTTGCCGATTTTGGACTAGGCTTTGATCGCCAGTTAAGACAAAGTAAACAAAATTTATTCACTCGTACTATACTGCCGTTCTAAGCAAGATTGTACCATGTGGAAAAACGTGCAAACGAGAAAAACACGATTGAAATTACAGCTCTATTTCCAATTTTTCTCTCAAACTATAAATTCACCGACAGTTTTTTGATAGTGAACATTTCAAGTTAATCATTTTACAATGTTGTCTGCCAAAAAAAATACATTTCCTATAAACAAACAGCAAATTAGAGCCGAAAATGCTCCGTGTGACACTTTTGCGTAGAATCAGAACGCATACCGATGCCAGTTCTACGGAAAACTGTCACACGGCTAAAACTTTTCTATCATTTTAAAAGCTCGTATAGTTTCTTTTTTTTCCCAAAAACTCAAGTTAAGCCGTAATTTGAGAAATATGAAATGATAGAGAAAAATCAGAGTTTTTCAAGGCTGGTTTATGATTTTCGTTGCGTACGTCGCGGAGCACTTTCAAAAGCTTCGCGGAACACCAAGTGCTCCGCGGAGCACGATCTGAAAACCCCTGGTCTAGATGATAGCCTTCATTTCTTCTAAGCCAGCGGGCATGAGATCAAATCCCGGTCACGGCATACATTTTAGTTCACTTTCTGTGGGTTGGTGTTTTTAACATTTGTAAGATGCTAGCCATCGTAGTCTCGAAAAATGTACGCTTAGCGTTAAGAAAAAGGAGTCTCTTCGAGGAAAATTCAAGTTTCATTGAGATCCTGTATTCTTGTTTAGGAGCATACTTCTCTAAAGAGCCGATTTTTTCTAGCTACTCTTCATTTTTCAACAATTTCCAAAAATTCACTTAAATTTTCACACAGTTCTCAAGCTGCTCGAATTCGTTTCCAGCAAAGACAGGCCAATCGAAGGGCTTAAAATCACTTACGAATATAATCCAAAGAAGACTTGTAGACTTGGCAGAACTCCTCTATCACTTTTTTCGTTTCCGATGGGTTATTAATTAAAGGGCCTTAACTTTCATTGGCAGAAACCGTTCATGAAGACGATTTTCTAAAAGAAGCCAATAAAGATTTCGGGAAAAATGGATCGAAATAATAACAAACGCAAAGTTAAAAACTTCGATTAACAAGATAATGGCCCTAACCCTAAAAAGAAGGACATTTTGGCCCAATGTAGGACGGTAGGACAAGGGTAAAAAAGAAGGACATGTCCTGCCAAAGTAGTACGTCTGGTAAGCCTAGGTTTGAGCTATTTTATATTAAAAGTAAGGTATTTATGTTGATTTCTATCTTTCAAAAAGAAGTCCTAGAAGTTGCCAATTTTTTTTTACAAGAAATTTATAAAATAAATAAGGGATTTTAAGATTTCATTGTATAGAAATACTTTTCATAATTATTTAAATAAGAAAATAGTTAGTTAATTTTTTTTACAACAAGCATGGCAATTTGAGGCATTGGTTAAAAAATTTCAAATATTTAGAAATAAAAGTAAGAGATTAAGTTTGCAGTTCAAATCAAATTTATTTTCTTCTCTTGTACACAAATAAAGATTTTTGTTTGAATCTTGCTCAAGAAGAATCTGCAACATAATTAATGTTGAACAAAAAAACCTGTAAAATATGTTTTCAGTTGAATTTAAAAAAATAATACCTAGGGTTCTCCAAAAATAAAATTTTATTTAATATTTATGTTTTCTTCTGGTTTGTGTTCCAATCTGACTCTGCTTGAATATTAAATTTTAGTATTGAATCCATAATCAAAATTATGAAACAACGATCGCTTGTGATTTGCTCAACTTTGAGCTGCATCTGAATTTTAAAAATTTTGATTCCGAATCTCTGCCTTTTGAACCTCAATTTGAAATCTGCATTCAGAATTTGAAAAATTGTTTACATTCATTTTTATAGAATTTACTCAAAAAATTTTTCAGGCAAAATAATTTAAATGACTCAATTAAAATATTCGTTTAATTTTGCAAATAAAGTGCAAAAATTCGGGCAAAATCTTAGCGATTTGGCAAGCTTTCTCTAATCTTAATGGAATGAGATATTCGGGACAAAATTTCAATCAACAAGTTAGACATTTTTTCGAGGTTCTGAGTCGAGATTGTTACTCTTGCTTGAATCATTTTAGTCGTTTAAAAATATTTGATCTGGAACTTGTCATTTTGTGTTAAGAGAAGAATTATGCATGGCATTTTTGGAATCTCAGGGAGGGGGGGTTTAGCTAGCTTAGCTTAGCTTAGCTTGATTGGCTACTCACATCCACCTTAAATTGTCAAATCCAAAATGCTTTTCAAAAATATTTGAATGAAAAAAAAAACAGTTTGATATTTTAAACTTTGTATTTTTAGTTGAGTTAGTATTGCAAGGAATGCTTAGTGGGACAGTTCTAAAAACAATAAATTATAGCATTTTGAACTCAACGATCGCTGGTGTGGCTTTGTAGAACGAATTCCACATCGCCAATGGTTGCTTCTCCGTGATTGACCGAGGCCATCAATTTTGCGCAAAGGTCAAAAGAATGACGCTTGGGACTAGCAACTCATTCTCAATGCACAAAACTGATGCTCTCTCTTTAAACATCAATAACGGCGCCGGCCACGTCCTAGTAGTCAATCTCAGGGAGGGGGGGTTTAACCCCCAAAACCCCTCTTGTTCATACGGCCATGAATCACACAAATATTAAAAAATTTCAAGTGATTAAATGTTCTATTCCGTCAAACACTAGTTTGACACAGTTTTCTACAGTGATTCTAAAGATACCCAGCTAACATGAAATCGTAATAGAAATGATAATCCAAATCGAATATTAAGACATTTTCAATAACCATCGTACACAAGTTGGTATTGAGTGATGTTCTATCATTCATTTACGACAAGCTTTGCCCCAAAAAAGTTGAATCGGATAGCAGTTTAGTCAATTCGTAAATATGTCTCCAAATAGTTGAGAATACGCAAATTCGACATTTACGATTTGAGTGAACTGATTTACGATCAATGGGCGATCCTTCCTTCTTTCTTCCTTTGAACCTTTTGGTTCGTGAACAGAAAATTTTTCATATAGTGCTACAGCGCGAATCATTTCAACTGATAAGCTGGCATCGTGGTAAGATACCGAACAGACAACTCGGAGGCTGGAGTTCAAATCTCGGTCGGGGGAATTTTTTTTTCGTTTTTCTCAAATTACTTCAAATCGTATATTTTGCATTTTGTTGGGAAATCGAATCGTTAAAATCTTGTCATTGTAGATATATCGCCTCCACTTTTATAGCTATATGCTATTTTGGTAAGTTCAATACAATCTTTTCATCTGGTATATTCGTTTAATTAGTTCTGTTGTTCCTGCGATATACCCTCTTAAATGTTTGCTGGGTACAGCACAATGAATTTCCAAATATGTAAAAACATGCATGAAAAATGCTTCTATTCAGATTTAAATGAATATTTATGTGATGAGTTTAAAATTTCGTATAACACTCTCTTATAAACCGAAACCTAGAATTCTAAACTTAAAGTTCGTTGAAAAAGACCTTTTGGTCTTTTGGAAATATTTCAATCATTTCATTTAGATTTAACGAAATCATTGAAAAAATAATAATACATTATGTGCATCGGTATTGGTCATCAGCATTAAACCAGATATTGAAAATAATTTTTTTCTGAAAAAATGAATAATTTTTTTTGACAATTCCTTTTTCCTCTCTTTAATGCCAAGAATCACATTATATACTTCTTTAAGTTTTCACAATAAGCGGATTAATTTTAAAAAAAGTAAACCTATCGCGAACACCGGTTTCAAAAAGGCTTAAATTTTTGTCAATTTTGGTTCATCAAGATTGAACTCTCATGATAAATATCAACTGAATAAGCTGAGAATTTTCAGGGCAAACAAATAAACATAGATTTAATTCAGAACTCTAGATTTAAGTATTTCTATTAACGTCTGAGACTTTAGTATTTTTAGTTTAGATTATAAAAAAAATAGCATATTTTAATGTTAATTAGTAATTACCATTCATGTATTAATTCTGAAAAAGACGTTAGATTAAGAATGAACTGAAAATTAAAAGGATTCACAACAAATGCGAACTACAGTGATCGGCACAAATAAAAATCCACTCATCGTTTCAATCTTAAAATGCGTATATTTTCAGTTTCTCTGATTCCTTTAAAATTTCAATGAGTTCGTATAGCTGATTATGTAAAAATCATTTTAAAATAAAAAAAAATTAATTCTTTCATTTTTGCTTCACTAAGCAAGCAATATTTTTTCGCCAATCGCACGCGTTTTCCTCTGCCCATGAATTTTTTATAAAATCTTAAAGTTTGCATTGTAGAAAAGATAAAATTCAATTGTTTATAAATATGATGGATGAGATAAAATTCAAAAGATTTTTGTATGGCTATATTTGGGTCCTTAAAAAAAGTGCTTTATGTAAGGAGTGTACGAAAAAATTGCATGGAGCTAGGCAAGGTTTTTTGAAACACGAGGTTCTCCGAAATTCACAGTAAGTAGGCGAGGAGTGAGCGGGGCTTTCAATGAGTTTGTTTACAAACATAAGATTATTTGCTCATCTTTTCTGTGGTTTGTTGGTAAACAAACTCCCTGAGTTCCGCAGTTGCATATAGCCTAAATAACCAAAATGGTTGAATCGGGAATTCGATATTCGGTAACACCTCCTATATATACAAACCTTGGAGTTTTGCATTTTGCAGCTTTTTTCTACTTTTCGACAGAAAAATGAGCACTTTTTGAAACGATTTGTATTCGTTTATGATAAAAATTCATGCCGGAACCAAACAAAATCGACAAAGCTATTGTTTTATATATGAAGCATGTTCAGTTGAGTGAAACTTGTAAACTTATCCAATGGAAAACTCTCTCAAAGACTTAAAAAAAGTTTTGAGAATGATCATTCTAATGAAATAAAATTTGTTTCCTGCTCACTGGTCGGGGATTTAATCAGATCAATTTGACATTTGAGCGATTTTTTTTTGTTTTTTTTCCTTCTATTTTCCACCCCTGAGCATGAAGGGTTATGGAAGAAATATGGTTTAGTGGGTTTAGTATGGAATAGCAATAACACGTATTTATACAAAAAGTTCATAGTTTGAAAACGGCTGCGTTTCCATCTAAAGGGTGTAGTAGAAGTGAAAAATAAAATAAAATTGATTGTTACCGAGAGTTCTCAAAACGATTATTTGCAATGAATTGGATATGAGGAAGATTCATAGTGGGATTTTTAAATTTGTCCAGTTTCCAGTTTCCGGAATTGTGTTGGTTAAATCCATAAAACGTACATATACTTGAAGCCATAGAGAAAGGAAGACAGAGTTCGCGTGTGGCGAACTTATGGGATTCGATTTCCAGGTTACTGTGATGTTTTTTTTTCATGCCTAACGTACAAGGACGTGTTTAGCCGCGTACGGTTCGATAAATAAGAAAATTATTAACGAAAATACATCCGAAGTTATCTTTAAAAGGATTTTGTGGGAAAGTGTGCAGGCATTGCAAATGGGGGTTTCTAGTTCATGTACGCTGGAAGATTACCGAATAAGTATTCTGACGAAGAAACGGACACACGATAAGTATTTTTGGAAACAAATTATAACAAAAGTTCATTTATTTAATTGCATTAAATTGCATATTTTGAATGTTTTTTTGAAAAATTGAATCAAAATATATGAAGTTTGTGATTGATAAACAAAGTATTAGAAAGTTATGTGCTTTATATGCTTATGAATACAATCGAGGTAATCAAATAAGTAAATTTCATTTGGATTTACGAGTAATTTTTTTGAAAAAAGCTTTCCAACTCTAAGTGACCTCGGAAGGTTTTATTTTTTACTAATATTTTCCATATCTCTTTTTTGTTTTCAAGAGCGAGTGAAGGCGCTTTACGCCACGGTACTCTGAAATTCAAAACAGGGGAAAAAACTAAGTTCGGATTTTAAAAATCGATTTATTTATAAAATTAAACTCTTCAAAATATTTCATTTCCAGCTCCTTCAATAATGGTCCTAGAGATTGTCAAAGTTACTTCATAGCAGTTTTCTTAGCATGCTTCCAACGATGCTGTCCATAGGAAACATATGGTGGTCTATGTTTCTTCCTGTTCCTGTGCTCCTGATGTCTCTGTTTTCCCTGCTCTATTGTAGGCCCAACTATTTTATGTTTTTTTTGATCATTTTAATGTTTTTAATGTTTAAAAAATCATAAACATGCTCAAAGACAAGAAGAATAATTACTAACTTGTATTATTCTGTGACTCAGACATAAGTTCTGGCTATAGAAGTACGATTACTAACTAGTGATTAGTGAAAAAGTTTTATTATTTTGAAGAAACAGTGGCAAAAGCGCTAGCTGATCATTTTTGCCACTTTTACTTCTCTTTAACAAATTTTCGTTTTAAACATGTAGGTCTTTCAAGAGAAGATACTGGGAAAGTACAAATGTCTAGCACTCCCCAGGTATCAAGAATTTTGCTGCATCGCGATGAAGTTTCCGTGAGGTAAATGTCGAAGTTGAAATTATTTCCTAATTGGCATAATAAGATTAAATGAAGTCTTTCCGGCAGTTTTGCATTTCACCTTTCCTGCACGGTTTCACCCTGTTCTTCTTTCCTTCTTCCACAAATTTTGCAGTACTGCACCAGCAACAGAATTCTCTATTTGCAGCAGCAGCAACTCCGCGAGTCTTGTCTTGCGCTTGCAACGATCATCATAAATATTTTCTCACACTGCCTAACAGAACGTGAAAGAGTAATGAACTCTATGATAAATATAAACATGTTTATTATTAAACCTTTCCTTCTAAGACCTCGCCGTGGCTCTTTCTATGCGGAGGGAATTTTGCTTTTTCTCCTTCTTCCTCCGTTCTTCGGTTCGTTCTTGATGGATTCCTTCTAAGCTCCAGCTCTTCTGTAAGAAGGTAGACAGGCCTATATGTACGTGTCTTGAGGCCCCATCATCGGTTCTGTGCACGTTTCTCCCTCTTTCTTACTTTTCTTCTTCTTTCTTTCGGTGGCATGTTTGTCATAGGACCGGTTTTCCACTCATACTCCACACACGTACCGTGGTGTAAATTTATCCCGCAACCCATTCAGTCTTCCCCCTTTCCTGTGGGTACTGACTCCGGTCTTCGGGAAACCCCTTCGACAAACCTACGCAACGATCAACCCATTTGAAACATACTTTGAGGAGCAAATTCAATTCTGAGATTGAATATTGCACAAACAGATCAATAGCATTTTTATAGCCGTAGTATTAACAGACGATTTTGGAAGAACTTGACGTTCTAAATTGGAATTTTTTTTATCAGATTTCGTTCGAAAGAATTTTTGAGGACCGTAAAATATTTGCACTTATGGTTCAAAATTGTTGGTCTCAGGTGGTCGTAGGATTCCTTTTTGTTTTAGATTGAAGAAGTAAACTTAATTTTTTTTTAAGAATTTGTTCTCAAAAATCTAGATTACTCGCGGTCTTAAAATACCTAGTAATTAGGATAATAGGAATATTAAAAAAATATCAAAACAAAAGTGTTCAAATATTTTAAATTATTTTTAACTTATTTTTTCGAAATCTACCCTTTTATCTGTAAAACCAGAGCTGATAGGAAGAAAAAAACTGTAAATTTGTATTCAGCCGACGGACTCACTTTTCAGCCGACGGACTCTAGGCCAAATGGGTTATCAGACCGAAAAGGCCACAAGTCCTAATGAGACTTTTTAACTTATACCCATATTATGGAGTTCAACTAATACCCATATTCCGGGGGTTTCACGCGGTTTTCAGCCATTTACAGCATTTTAAAGTTGAGCGGATAAAACCATCTTAGATTTCAAGATGGCGACGGACAACGAAATTTGATTTCTCCTCGTTTCGCCTTTTAAGCTAATAGCCAAATTGTGGATGATTCATGAGATTCATTTGAAGCTTTGAAAAAATAAGCGAAAGCAGCAATCTTGAATTAATGATGGCGTCAAACAACAAATATTTTCTCCTACTACTTGATACTCATATTGTGAAGATTTTCGTCCACTTCCGGTGATTTGAAGTATTTCAAAGATTTTTACACATATTTTTATTCAACTCAAAAATAACACACATGACTTATCAAAAATGAGTAAAAATGGGAGTTTCAATTCAAATATGTGCAATCTTGCCTGAGCGTGTCCTGTTTTGTCATCTTGATCGAGAACTGTCACATCATTTTATCACGATGTTAATTTTTTTTTGTAAAAATTAATCCTTTATAAAACATAAAAAAAAGCTTGAAACAATCTTCTTAGTTTATGTATTAGGCCGGAACAAATATAAATTTCTTCATTTGTTTACACCCCCCCCCCTCCTCCCTTCAAAATTTCCCAAAAAAACCTGAAGGGGGAATGAATAAAGTTTGAAGTTCAATGGAATTTTCGAAAAATTTATCCGATATTCGAAAGGTTACAAAAAAAACTAAATTGTAGAAAATGGAAGTTTTGTCACCTTTTGTATTTTTGATTTTATTGAATTTTTCGAAAAAAAATTACTTTATTTATAGGTTTTGTGCAATGATAAAGTATACAATTTTGTTGCAAACAAGCTTTTGTGCAATTTATTCCAATTTATTAGTTTTTCGCATTATTTTTTATTATACCCCCCCTCTCCCCTCCCTCGCGACGATCCAACTCCGAGTGACAAAAAAGGCTTTGAAATTTGTTCCGGCCTTATTGGATTTTAATAGAGCATTGAGAACTCTTTCTCAACAACTTAAACAACAACTTAAACAGTATATTTAGTAAAAGCTTTATTAGTGTTTTCATAACTACCTGAATACAAATGGTTGAATTATGAATCTAAGCATAAAGCATAAGTTATAAACAGCTGAAATGAAATGCTATAATAAAACCATAATAAAACTTTCAAATACTAGTTGGGCGTTATTTAATTAAATCGCATGAATGTAGCTTAGCTAAGCTTGTTTGACTACTCATATCCACCAGCAAATAGAAATACGACGATTTCAAGGTTTCTATAAAAAAAATAAACATTATATTATATCTAATCATCCAAAAGCATCAAGAATTTCTTGATCACTAGCGTGGCTAAACAGAACAAGTTCCACATCGCAAAAGGCTACGTTTCCGTGATTGATTGAGGCCATCAATTCTGTACAAAGTTCTACAGAATGGTGTTTGAGATTAACAGTACATTCTCAGTGCACAAGGCTCATGATCTTCCTTTAAAAAAGATCAATAACGGCATCAGCCATGTCCTTGTAGTCAATGTAGGACAGAGGAAGAAATGTTAATATTATACTGTTTTGGTTCAACTTGCAACCCCTTATCTTCGTGTATTTTTAAATTATTTGAAAGCAACCAATACAGAGGAAGGGGAAAACTGCACAAGACGCGACAGCGGGGTAAGATGGCCCATGTCATTATTTCAAGAAAATACGCTAAGCTGTTGCTTCGAATGATGTTTTTCTTCATTTTTAATGTGGCAAACAAGCTTTTCTATCCTTACTTAGGTGAAAAGTTCACTAAAACGATTTTATTTCTTAAAAATAGAAGGATTTATCAAATCTGCATGAAACTTGTTATTTTTGATGTTTAACATATAAGGTTTTATGGCAATTAACCTGCGAAATCTGATAAAACTTCAGCTTATCGTTTTTCAATTGGTATGCACTTTCGGAAGACTATAAAAATTAAGTTGAATTTCACCAATTTTCTACCAATTTTAACTAAAAACATTCATATTGAAATTGGGGCAGAATACCCGTAAGACCACGTATTTCAATTTTGAGTGCTGTTAACTTTTGAGAAAAAACGAATATCAAAACAAAATGGTATTTTTTGTATTTGCTGACTCCCGAATGACCATAAGAATGCATAAATATTACATCTTAGCTGAACTCATCAAAATGGGCCCGGACAAGTTGGCCGATTGCCTACACCGGTTGATAATCCGGATCTGGGACATAGAACAGCTACCGGAGGAGTGGAAGGAGGGGGTAATTTGCCCCATCTACAAGAAGGGCGACAAATTGGACTGTGAGAACTACCGAGCGATCACTGTCCTCAATGCCACCTACAAAGTGTTGTCCCGAATCCTACTCCGCCGCCTAACGCCACAAGCAAACAGATTCGTGGGAAGTCATCAGGTCGGCTTCATGAAGGGACGGTCAACGACGGACAAGATATTCACATTACGGCAAATCCTCCAAAAATGCCGGGAACACCACGTCCCTACGCACCATCTATTCATCGACTTCAAAGCCACATACGACACGATCGACCGTAACGAGCTATGGAAAATCATGGACGAGAACGGCTTTTCCGGGAAGCTGATCAGACTGATCAAGGCGACGATGGATGGAACGCAGTGCTGTGTGCGGATTTCGGGTGAATTGTCGAGTTCATTCGAATCGCGCAGGGGGCTTCGACAAGGTGATGGTCTATCCTGCATGATGTTCAACGTGGCGCTAGAAGGTGTTATTCGACGAGCGGTGGGCGAAATGCGGGGCACGATTTTAAACAGATCCAGTCAACTTATCTGCTTTGCCGATGACATTGATATAGTCGGCAGATCATCTGCGGCGGTGGAGGAGATCTACCGCAAACTGAAACGCGAAGCAGGAAGGATTGGGTTGATGATTAATACGTCCAAGACGAAGTACATGCTGGCCTGCGGATCCGAGACCGACCGAACCCGCTTGTCCAGTAATAACAAGGTCACGATCGACGGCGACGAGCTGGAGATAGTCAAAGACTTTGTCTATCTCGGCTCACTGGTGACCGCAGACAATGACACCAGCCGTGAGATCCGGATGCGAAGTATCAGTGGAAGTCGTGCCTACTATGGACTCCACAAGCAACTGCGGTCGAGAAGACTTAGCACTCGCACGAAGTGTAACCTGTATATGACGCTCATTAGACCGGTTGTTCTCTACGGGCACGAGACATGGATATTGTTCGAGGAGGACCTGCGTACACTCGGAGTATTCGAGCGACGAGTGTTAAGAACCATCTTTGGCGGCGTACAGGAGAACGGGGTGTGGAGGCGTAGGTAGGAACAATACGAGCGGGGGCGCAACGAGCGAGGTAGTTAGACCAAGTGAAGCGTGAGAACGGTTGCCATGAACCGAGTGAATTATAGGAATTATTTTCTTCAAGTTATGTCGTGAGACGGTATACTATGTAAATAAATAAATAAATATTACAAATTTCGTCCATTTTCAAGTTTTAAAGTGCACCAATATTACATTCAAAAAAGTCATTGGCCGCCATGTTTGCCGTGATATTAGCCAAGAAATCGAATACCGCTGCCTACTTTAAGGCGTTTTACCTGTAACGATATCAAAAAGTGTATTTAAAAACTCGAAATATTCCATAATTTTTGCAATAACATATAATCTTTTTTGCCAAAGTATGGTTCGTTTTCAAAAATAAGATGAACGTGTTTTAAAACATTTGATATTTCAATTATTACATTCCGTATAATCACTGTTCCCTTTCTTACCACCTTTTTGGTTTGGTGCGTTCTGTCCACTTGTTTTGGCGTTCTACCCCGCGATGTGTTTTCTAGATGTTTTAGTTTTTTACAAATATATCATCAAAAGCGTGTTTTTATCATTATTTTTCTTTTTAGTAAGACGTAAATCAGTTCTCTGAATCGTCGTGAATGTCCAATTTGGTTTATAAATGATTGTTATCGCTATAAATAGAGATTTCGCTTAACTGGTGCGTTTTGAACAGCTTTCCCCTACGTAAGTATCACCAGCAATGGGAAACTTCTGAACGTCTGGAGAGGGATATGTTATTTAGCAAAAGGTATGGATCAGGATCAATTTTGGTAATTGGAAATTTTCCTACACTTTCTGTTTTTTTTTGTTTCGATTATAGTCGTTCTACCATTTTTATGGCATTCGCGACTTTTTCAACGTTGCAGTTGGCGGATCGTTATTGAAGAACTTATCCGGTACAACTGCGTTCGATGTTTACTCTTGGGCTCGAAATCGCGGACATCGGCTCAGGAGACAACAGACTTGCCAACTGAGCTATATCACAAGCCCAACACTTTCTGTGCTCCTAGTCGTTTCCTATTGAAATTTCTGTTTCTATCTATGAGGCCTGCTAAATCAATGATGACAGTACTTTTTCAATAGCATTTGACCATGCCATACAGACTGATACAGTCTATAAGTTAAATAAAAATCCCATCTAAATATAATTAAACCTAGATAGCACTAGCTCATTTTTCTTAAACTAAATCCTTTTTAAGGAACTTTAAAAACGGCCAAATTATCTTCAAATTT
Source organism: Uranotaenia lowii (assembly GCF_029784155.1). NCBI lineage: Eukaryota > Metazoa > Arthropoda > Insecta > Diptera > Culicidae > Uranotaenia > Uranotaenia lowii. The sequence continues at coordinate 85,714 of NW_026598855.1, forward strand.
TTTTTTTCCTTTAAATATCAATTGAATTGGTGTCAATAAATCAAATACAATATTTTTTTTATAGCGCCATAAAATATTATTTGCATTTTTCCATCTCGTGCTTGATTATTAAATAAAAACAGCTGTTCTGTAGATTACTAATTGCTTTTCTGAATTCGAGTCTCATTATTTGGACATACTTGTTTTTTAATAAACAGGTTTAGCATAGTTTTGAACATGTTAAATAAATGCATCATTTGATTGAAATTACCACGTACTCGAGTTGAACAAATACAGTAAGGTACACCGGGGTAAGTGTGGACGGTTTTTCGTATAGCTCAACTTTGAAAAATCATTTAAAAAATCAGCAGTGGAGCAATTTTCATAAAATTACATTCAATATGATGCAGAACATGTTGTTTACAAACGCTGAAGAGATGAGCTCGATAGAAGCAAAGCGAGAAAAGTTATCACGTTAATTGTAATGGACTGCTGGTGTCTTCACTTACCCCGCTTTATGGGGTAAGTGTTGACGGTAGATTTTCTGCTTTGATTTTTCAGGAAATTTAAAAAAAAATGTGTTTTCTTGTTGAATACGTTATTTTATTGCTCGAACCGTCCAAATTTTTGAAAAAAAGTTTATGATACTATTAGTGAGGCATCTTTCAATAATTATTGTGTGTAATTTATATTGAAACACACGAGATCCGATTTTATCAAAAACACAGAACAAACAAGTACTTTACCCAACTTCTCATGATCCGAATGCTAAATATAGCTAAATAATACAATTCACGAAGGATGAAGGACAGAAAATTGAAAAAAAAAAGTATAAACATCAAGTCTTTTTAAAGCCGTCCACACTTACCCCAGGGAGGGTTGGAGACAAAATTTTAGTTTTTTGTAAATAAACTCTTTTTTCTTAATTTTTAACCGCCGTTTCTTTTCCTAACTGGTTGTTTGGAATGTAGGGTTTGTTTCATTGTAGAGTTTTTCATCGAGAGCCAGCTAGTTTACGAAAAATTTGCAATTTAAAAAGATGCACATCAACTCGACATCGTAGTTGAAAATAGAAAATTCCAAAAAAGTCGCTGTAAACATCCGTTATTGTCTGAATCGTATCTTTTCCACAGTTATAGGATAGATTACAAAAAAATTGAACATTTTGCGTTAAAAGTTTGAAAAATAGTGCACAGTATTGTTTTAATAGCCATCGTCCACACTTACCTCGGTGTACCTTAGTTAATTTTATGTTTAGTTAAAAATTTCTTTATGATAACTCAATCTTCTTAAGACATACTTGAACTTTAATTTTTTCTTGCCTTATGACGGTAAAAATAATTTTTCTTTTATAAACATCCGTGATTATTTTTAAAAATATTAAGGAAATATTAATTTTAAGAATATTATTTATGAAAAATATTATAGTAAAATTGAATATGCTGGTATAATAGTGTCCCATAAATACTGAGTATCGGATTTATTTCCCTTTAAAACAGTGATGGACGTTAGGACAAAAAGTATTTAGACAAAAAGTCGAATCGGTTGCCTCAAAGTCTGCCTGTGTTTGTGGATGACTGCAGTGAATTATTCACTGGAAACTCTTGAAAGGCTGAGCTTCATCATCAAATCGGAATTTAAAATTACTGTAAGTTTCAATTTTCGAACGTCATATAGTCGTAAAATGAAACGTCACTGCAAGGTTGCCGAAAAAAATAATGTGTTTTTGAGAAAAATAATTCTGACTTTTTGTGATTTTACCCAAAACTCTGTTATGATTTTCTGTGATGCTATTTCCTTGAATTTCATAGAAAATTCATGATGATTTGGATTTTTTTTACAATTTGGTTAGGCAAAATCAATTACTTTTACCAATCTTATCATACTTTTCTAATTCAAAGTAAGAAATCTTAATTTCTAATCTAGAAAGAAGAAATCTAAAAAGAATAATTTCGGAAATCCATTCAAAATTAAAAAATTCTGTGAAGTCTGTGAAAATTTCAAAATTCTGTGTTCTGTGACACAGATTCTGTGATGAAAATTTGCCCAAAATTCTGTGGAATTTCAGATTTTTCTGTGATTTCGGCAACCTTGCGTCACAGGCCTACAGTGTTTTAGGACCAAATTCCGCTGGCCTTTTTTTAGCACTTTTTCCTAAAATCCTTTCGGTAGCAAGTAATTTCTCGTTACTATGGTAAATTCGTTTCTTGACCTGAGAATTTTAATTCGAAAAAATCTTCATAGGAGGAGGGGGACTTAATCCCTTAACATCTTTCACATGGCCGTGCTGCCAAGTATCTACTGGGATGTGATTATGGATCATCAGCTTAACACGTCGAGTATGCGGCATGAGCCCGTTGGTATGACCTGACAACCTGTGGATATCGAATCGTTTGTTCCGAAGCGGACTTCGTAGTGACTTAAGATATGTCCATCTCGGTTGTGCTTCAGAAAGAGAGTAATTTTCTGTATGACGCACAGGTCACTGAGGTCTCAAAAAAACCCTCACTGGTTCAGATACATGGCCTCGCCACTCAGCCTAGCTTGCGATGACACTGACTATACCTGTGGTTTTAAACCGTCCAATATTTAAGGGAATTTGGCAACATACTCTTCGCTTGAGAACTTGGGAATCTTGGGAGCTTGGGAACTGGAGAATCTGTGTAAGGATGTTTTTTTTTGTCGAACAACATCTGAGTTTAGTGCGTTCAATCTTTTGAGTGAAACTACAAAGATAAGATTTTGCGTAGTGGATGCCCAAGGTAGACCGCTTGCGTAGGTAGGATATCATGTTCTCAGTGTACATCATTGAGCAAAAAAGTTTTTAACGGACGAAATAGTTTAGGGGTAGAGGGGCTCTGTAATGACGGGAAATGTCTGCACAGTGGAGCGGCTTTCGACGACGAAAGATGCTCACTATGATCGGTGTAGGATCAGGTTATCGTCGAAAATCATCGAAATTTTAAGTTCCAGGCGTGTCATAGGAAGGTTCTGTCAAAAGGACTCAAAACAGATATCAAATCATCCTCAGTTGGGTGCAACTGCTGTGTACAACATATTTGTAAAGTCCAACTTTTTTACGGGTCATTTTTAAGTTGTGAAGCACATGTTAACAAACTTGAACTTATAAGTTTGGTACACTGCTTAAAAATATGGTTGATTTTTTTATTCACCGTAGAGAGTTCATCAAAACCTGATAGCGGAAGGTTATCCGAAGTTTTGGTTGCTTGGTAAGACCGACAGTCACTCTAGGTTCATAATGGGTTAACAACCCGACGGTATCCGGGAATAGAAGTGTGGTGTGAACTTCCCATACCGATCGAGCCGGGCACGGTTAGGTTAGGAGAAAGAACCTTTCAAAGGCCGAAACCATCAGCAGAGACGAACGACCTATAATAACAGGAAAAAAAGAAACGAAGGAAAATCAAGTTTTTGTTTGTTTACATGCTTATTCGGTCGGTCGCTTACGATGTCTATTGGCGTTCTTTGGCTAGAGTATTGCATAGTTGCTTTTGATATTTTGTTCTTGCTGCCTTTTTTTATTCGTTCGATTTTTTTTTCTCCCACAAGGAATGGCCTTTCTCTTCCTGAGGCGTTCGTTGGATTAGAATGCAGAATTGCTCTTGAGGAGTTTTCTTGCTAAGTTTTCGTTCAACCTTTTTTTTCGTCAACAATCTCGACAGAACAGACAATTTCTACAGAAAGACTTTCACGCCCGGAGACCTCGGGGACGAGAATGGGAAATTCGATCCGGGTGTTCAATCATGTGGTTGATAGTCGAGATTTTATGTTTGTCTATCGCCTATCGTATGTAGGTAGGTAATAGGAAAGAATTAACGACTCGCGGAGAAGTCGCGTCAAAGAAAGGTCGATTCGATGCGAGACTCGGGGTCAGAATAGCGGATTTTTCTAATGCTTCGTGGTGAGTGGAATCAGCACCAGATGCCAATCACCTGAACAATTGATGGAGTATGCGTCATGAGGCAGATTTAAAAAAAAAATCTTCGAGTATAACGACATCTTTTGAATATACGGTTTATTTAATTGTGTACTTCTCTTAAAAGATTTAAAACTTAAGCATGATCAAGGAACGTATAGGGTGCGCTACCTAGATGTCTCCAATTTGAACGTCAAATAACTGTTTTCAGCCGATTTCAACAGATAAACACAATTTCGAAACGTAATTTTGTGCCATTTCAGCTATGAGCGATACGACCAAAGAACGCCCTGAAATGTTAGTGCTTTTCAAATTGTACCTGCTTATCTTAAAAATCGATGTCTCAAAAAATGAAGAATTGGTCTTTTTGTTTTCCGAATTAAACCGTACCATACTTTTTTTCTGTGGGCACATTTAAAAAGTAAATTTTACATCTAGCTACGATCTCTCCGGTCCCATGTCTAGACTAACAAAAAATATAAAATTCCTTAAATTGAAAATGATAGATTTAATTTCGCAAATTTCCAAAAACTTCTAAAAAAGGTTAAACTTCAGAATGCTAGTTGGCTTGTTTTGATAACAAATAACAATATCTACTTTTGAGTAAATGAAACGTCAATTTGATTAAAAACACCAACTTAGGGATCACCTTACCCAGTACGTCAGAACACCGTAGGATTTCCCGACAAATATTTTTTGCTAAACAACCGCTGAAACACTATTTAGTTCTAATTTTAAATCAGCTATCTTGCTGAAAGAAGGCAACCAAAATTAAGGGAGAAGCTGCTGTTCAGCTCTTAAACATCGAGATTTGAAGAAATTAATCAGCGAAGTTACCATGAACATCAATTGACGGATCAGCGAAAAAAAAACAAAAATAATGATGACCGATGTATGCCCGACGTTTTCCAGCTATTTTTCCCCTCTCTTGTTGTTTTTGCTTCATTGAAACTTGCCTCGAACTCTAAACCTTCGACTTGTTGGCCTCATGCCGCAGAACGCAGAACCAACTATGGATTCTGTGGAGCATAAGAAAAGTGTCGTTCTTAAGCGACCGAAATATATCCCAACCAAGATCAGTTTCACATGAAGAAATTGAAATTGAAATGCTTCGAAAATAAAAAGAAAATTAGCCGGCTTGGCCATCAACCAAAGTGAGAAACTACTTATAATTAGACGATTAAAAAATCCTTATTTCGATCCATTCGCTATCATGCATTGGTTGATCAATGACAACAAAAAGTTTGATATAACTGAAAGTCGCTTTCGAAGTTACTCTTGTACAGCTGACGCCTGTCAAATTTGAATGGTGTCAAAAATGGTTGGACAAAGGCTGAACGAGTTATTCTTCAACCAATCTTCCCCTACTTTCTATTGGCTGAAATAAAACTTCCTTACATGCTGAAACAGCGCTGAACTATTTCGTTCTTCAGCCAGAAAGCTGAAACAGCAATTAGCACCTTAACACAGCAAACGATCAGAGAATTGGCGTTTTTAATCTGCAGTTTGCTGGGTTGTGATTGCTTAGAATATAATTGGGTCTTTTTTAATATTTTTCAAGAACTTGTTAAATTTGGTACTTTATCACGTTTATAAGAATCCGATTTAACATGCATTGTTCTGAAATAAACTAGAGCAGGGGTGAGCAACCTTCTGATCCATTGGGCCAATTTGAGGTCCAAATTTTGTCGGCGGGCTGTATTTGAAAAAAAAAAACAACAATAAGTACAGATAATCAGGAGTTTGTAAGACCATGAGACCATTTATTTTTATAACTATCTGGCAAAAAAAGAGTAAAATGATTTTATCCCTTTTGAAACAATCAATTGTTTTTCCTGCCAAGCAAACAAATGCTTCTTAAACTTATATTGAAAGTTGGAAGGTTTCATTCCAATGCACCAGGCATGGTTCTGTGGTAGCGTGCGCGCCTCTCAACCTGCAGGTCGAGGTTCGAATCTCCTAGATGGTACCTGAACTCTTAAAGTATTGTTCAAGTTGGAAACCATGCATGAAAGTTTGAGTACAAGTCAGGAGGTAGTCCAAAATTTCATGCAAGTAATGTGTATAAGACCTAAATTGCATACAAGGTTGTATGCAACACTCATATTTGATATAATTTGAGATATTTCAACATCCTACGAGTAGGTACTAAATTAAATCTTATTTTGATAGGGAAAAATTGAATTTCAAAATATCTCATCTATTATATAAAATTCTGTTGTAACGGTGTTTGTAGTACTACTCCTCCGGAATGACCCAAACGATTCAAATGAAATTATTTTTAGAATATTCTGTAGGCATGCGAATCGGTTTATATCGAATAAAAATAACCAAAAGTCGCATCAATTGCCCGTAATAATTAAATTCATTATAATTTGAATCAAATAAAAGGCTTGGCTTAAATTTTTTTGGAAAACTTTTTTTCTTTCAGGCGCCGGGCAGTTTGTTTTTCGTCTCCATGGTCAAGGCGTCGCGAGCAAACGTCGAGAGAGGATAGTAACCATGACATAGCATACTGATTAGTGGGAACATTTGGGCGCGCGTTTCTCAACCAAGCATAATTTCAATGCATGTGGTGGCGATATGAAGCCTAGATGTGTTTTTCTTCTTCTTGATTCCTAGATCATTTGTACAGCACATAGTAATGAATGACACCTAGATGTGACCCAATTTGGGTCATCCAAATTGATATTTTGCCGATCAAATCAAAACCATTTAAACGATTTAAAAGAAAATAAAACTATTTTAAGTTCGTGTTACTAAAGAAGGAGTTGTTGTCTGAAAAATATAAATTTAGTTCTGATGCATATGAAATAATGGAATGACTCTTTGCGGACATTTGAAAAAAGGAAAGTGGGAAGGTTTACATACAATTTTATAATCCAAAACGCCTAGAAATATTTTCGTACATGTACAAATGTGCTTAACTGAAGATGTATCAAACGCATTTAATTAAACAGAACAACAACAAAATCATTTGCAAATGAACAGACACATGAACTCAACAAGAACCTGTCCTTGAAAATGGATTATATATGATTGATGTTTATTTAAAGGATGAATGCAAAGAACTTTTTGATTTTTTGCAAGCATATGTGAAAGTTATCAATAAAATAAGAAGAATTTTCAGTTAAAAGAAACACAAGAGCAAGTGCAAACGTTCAAGATTTCCAAAAAATGTATACATTATTTCTTCATTTATAAATGGTTGAGCCTAAATGAACTAAATAAACTCAACTTTTTTCAAATCTTTTACCGAAAAACTGTTTACATGTTCACTGTTTGCTTACACAGAATTCAAGTACGTTCTTAACATAAACGTTTGTTTTTGTTTAACATATTTTGGCTACAAAGAAAAAACTTTAGATCCGCTTTTTTGTTGAAAAGTTTTTTTTTGTGATTGATATTCCAGACGAAGCATTTTTTTACTTGAAAGTGTTGATAATAATATTAACTCCTGCCATTTCACACGGTGAAACAAGAGGAAACGTGCCTTTTAGTCATGAAACATATACCTTTTAAGAATTTATTCTTCAAAATGATCAGAAAGGGTCTTCCGAGTGCTAAATCTGAAGCGGATAAATGTCTTTGTAAATGAAGGTCTTATGGTCAAACAGTATGCAGTGAAATTGAAGTACCAAGCATTAATTTATTCTGGAGAAAAACTGCAGATACATATATCAATGAAAGTTGATAAAAGACAAACAGAAACAAATATTAAATTCATTTTAAAGTCTTTACACTGACGCACTTGAAAAAGAGCAATGTATTTTCACTAACATCAATAATTGAGACAAATAGATACTTTGATATTTCATTTCGGATGAACATGAAAGTTTAACTGTGATGATAGCCATTGGCACTTGCCCCGATGTTTCTTTATTGAAAATTCTAATTTATAATAAGCAAGACACTTAACGTTTTTTAAAGTTTCGAGGTATATTTACATGAAAATTTCCAGAAAATAGAATGAACTCATGGAATCATCGTAGCCTTAACAGATTAGATCTTTTCGATCTATTTAATTTTTTCAAACTTGCATTCCATTTAAATGTTATTGAATTTGGAATATATCACATAATCTTAAATGAAATCGCAGATCACCTCCAACACTGTTTAAGAAATTTTTGAATCAGAACACCCCAATACTTCAGTTAGAATCTTTAAAAACAATGATTTAAATAGGCAGATATGTCCTTCAGGATTAAAAAGAAAATAAAAATGCTCGAACAAATTTTAAAAACAACGGCGATTTTTTTTAACATGATTTTGATGAAAATATGGATATATGATACCACTGCTTCCAAAGGTGAGGATAGTGAACAAAAAGCTGCATGAAAATGGTTAGTAAAAAATCTTCTACATTGTTTTTTATTCCTTCAGTTCTAAAAAAATATATCATCGAAAGCTACTCGGGAGCTGAAAGTCCTGCGTTAGGCAGAATATTGAGCAAATACTCCAAAAATTATGACGATATTCAAAATTCTTTTTCCATAAAGTTTCATATGCAATATGCAATGCAATGTTTTTTTTTTAAGTGAACTCGAGCAAAACGGAATAAATCAACTAAATTGTATTCAATAAATGAAATATAGATATTATCAACATATAGTTATTCGTGGAACAAGTTAAAAAAAGGGGATTTTTTTAGCATGAAGCTTGCCAAGTTTGATGGTTACATTGAGTGCTAAAAAATCGATTTTGCAACGAGAAGCAGATACCTGATACCATTCGGCAATATTCAAAGCATCCGAATCAAAGAAAAGTAAATGAAAAGTTTTCATGTAAGATGCATGTAAGATTGATTGAAGGTAATTTTTTGATAATTTATGTAAAGACCCGTAGAATTGAGTTTAAATTCTTAGGTTTGATTCCGATAGAATCAAGCGGGACAATTCAAGTAAACGGAAAGGAAGGATATGTAAAAATAAACTAGGATATGTTCACGAACGCGAGACGATTAACAACTCTTGATTTGATGCTTTTTTAAAGTTAAACAGCGAAGAAAAAATGTGAAATAGACGCAAAGTTTTACATGGTAAGACGAAGTTTACCGGGTCTGCTAGTCTATTATATAAAATTCTCTTGTAACGGTGTTTGTAGTACTACTCCTCCGAAATGACCCAAACGATTCGAATGAAATTATTTTTAGAATATTCTGTAGCCATGCGAATCGGTTTATACTGAATAAAAACAACACAAAGTGGCATCAATTGTCCGTTATTATTAAATTTGAAGTTTTTTGAATGAAATGAAAGTCATGGCTTCCATTTTTTCGAGATTTTTTTTCCGTTGGGTGGTTTGTTTTTCGTCTCCAAGGTCGAGGCGTCGCGACCTGACGTCGTTAGAAGATAGTAACCATGGCATAGCATACTGGACAGTGAGAATATTTTGGCGCGTATTTCTCAACCAAGCATATTTTCAATGCAAGTGGTGGCGATATGAAGCCTAGATGTGATTTTTTTGTTCTTGATTCCTAGCTCATTTCTACAGCACATGGTTATGAATGACGCCTAGATGTGACTCAGACTCGCCATTTTGCTGATCGGATAAAACAAATAATATTTGTATTGCCAAAATTTGAAATTGAAAAGTCAGGCATCCATTTTTAGAGATTTTCTTTTCTTCGAGGGGTTTGTTTTTCGTCTCCATGGGCGAGGCGTCGCTAGCAAACGTCGTTGCAAGATAATAGTAACCAAAGCATACTGTTCATTGATCGCTGGAAAAATTTAAAAATTAGCCGCCTGTTTCTCAACTCAACCAAGTACCTATATTTCTTATGCACGTGGGGGCGATATGCAACCTAGATGTGTTTTTTTTCCTTGCTTATTTGTACACAGCACGTGGTAGTATATAATGCCTAGATGTGACACGGATTGATATTTTATCGATCGAATCTAAACCATATCAACGATTTCAAATATTAAAACCATTTTTAATTCGTGTTAATTTAAGTAGTAAATTGTTGTCCAAAAAATATGAATTTGGTGAAGATAAATATTAAATAATGTTATGACACTTTACGGACGTTTGAAAATAAGAAATTGGGAAGCTTCACATTTAATTTCGTATAATCCAATACGCCTAGAACGCTAGACACATTAACTGAACAATAATCCATTCTATTCTATTTTGTGTATTTATAGAGGATTTTAACCAACTTGGTCATTCGTCCTCTCAAAAAGAGTCTGTTCTTTGAAATAGATGAGATAGGATTGAAGTTTTAAAAGGCCGAATGAACTATTTGATTTTTTGCAAACGTAAATTGAAGTTATCAATAAAATAATCTACTTTTTAATGGCAAAAAGTGAGATATGCATTTTCTGGAAGAATTTTCAAATAAGAAAGTAGATAATAGCAAGTGCAAACTATCAACTTTTACAAAAAAAAATGTATACATTATTTCTTCATATAAATCATTTTCGGGCCCAAAAAAAAACTTTATTAAATAAACTTAACTCTTGTTTTAAAATCATTCACCAAAAAACTGTTTACACGTTAACTGTTTGTTTACACACAATTCAAGTACAAACTTAACATGAAAAGTGTGTTTTTGTTTTACATATTTTGGCTATATAGAAGAGACTTTTGATTCACTTTTTTGTTGGAAAGTTTTTTGTGATTGATATTCCAGGGGCTGCAGATTTTTATGATAAACTTTTAATATGACCTGAAAGTGTTAAAAATAATATTAATCCCTGTAATTTCTTAGGTGGAATAAGTGAAAACGCGCCATTTAGCTATGAAACATCTACAATTTAAGAATTTTATCTTCAGAATGGCCAGAAAGGATATCCCGAGTGTTGAATCTGAAGCGGATATTCAAAATTATTATAAAGGTTATTTGTAAATCAAGGTCTTTTGGTTGAACAGCATTCAGTGAAATTAAAGTACCAAGCATTAATTGATTCCGGAGAAAAACTTAGGATATAGCAATGAAAGTTGATAAAACTGACAAACAAGAACAAGTATTAAATTAATTTTAAAGTCTTTTCACTGACGCATCTGAAAAAGACCTATGTGTTTTCACTTGCCCCAATAAATGGGACAAACGTATACTTAGGTATTTCTTTTTGTCAACATAACTATTTTTTTTTTTGAAAAAAATGCCTTTTTTCAGAGAATATCAAAGTTGAACTGTGGTGATATTCTTTAACCAGTGTTTCATTTTTCAAAATTAAGATTTACAGTAATTTAATTTTGGCTTTTCGGTCTTGGATGTAGATCAAACAACGATGGTTTTTGAAATACCCGACGTTTCGACCAGTTAAGATTTACAGTAAAAAAGACAAATAACTAAGGTTTTGTTTGAATGATAATTTCCAGAAATCAAAATGAACTCATGAAACCATCGAAGCCTGAACAGATTATTTCTTTTCGATCTATTAAATTTAATAAAATCTGCTTTTCAATTGAATGTTATTAAATCTTAAAAATATAACGTCATCCTAAATTAAATCGTAAATCACCACCAACAATGTTCAGGAAATTTTGAAATCAGAACTGCTTCAATTCAAATCTTTAAAATAAAGGGTGAATATATCTAAACATATGTTTTCCTCTTTTCAAAACCAATCGTTTCTTTGTTCAAAGTTCGAAGGAATTAAAAGGAATTAATTTGCATTTTTTGCTTGAATAAAAAAAAGGAATTTGCAATACGCAAAATCGCCAGATTTAATGCCACGACAAGTGCTGTTTGGGAACACTTTAAGTTGAAATGTGTAAAGTCTATAACTTAAGTATCAGGCGAATCTTTTTGGAAATGATTTTGGTGAAAATATGGATTTTAATTCAAACTGCTTCGAAGGATAAGATGGTGAATAAAAAGCTGTTTGAAAATGGTTAGTAAAAAAAATTTTCTTAAAAATAAATGGAAATACAGCAAATGAAACGCACATATTATCAACATACAGTTATTTATTGAACAAGTTACAAAAATTGGATTTTAAAAGACCCGTTGAGTTTAAATTCTTTGGTTTAATTTTGATAGAATTGAGCGGGACGATTCGAGTACAGGGAAAGAAGGGACATGTAAAGAAAACTAGGAAAAATAGAAAATGGACGCCAAATTGAACATGGTAAGACAAAGTTTACCGGGTCTGCTAGTCTTGATATAATTTTGTTTCTCTCTTCTGATCGGGTAAGTTTAAAATGTTTGAATTTTGTGTTTAATTAAGTTTTAGAACTTCGAATTGGAATATCAAACGATTTTTTTCTTTTGTTCATATTCGGAAAACAATTACAAAAATATTGAAAAATGTTATTTCTGAAAAACATGATTCAAATTTTATATGAAATGCAAAACCCTATCCAAACCCAAATCGTCAACGAAATTTCTTATTCTTGAGGATATGATATTACCACCGCAAAATTTGCATCATTTCACAAGCATTAATTTCAACAGTAGTGTTTTTGATTTTGTTTTGTTTTACAAAGCTGAAACCGCACGTGCTGCTTGTTTTGCTACTGTCTGAGTACCTAAATTAGCATTAAGGTTGCAACCGATACGAGCAAATTCTGTGCTAACTCAACCAGAAGTTTGCGTATGCTCATGAAACCGATCTCACAGTTCCCATGGCAACGACGACATCTCTGCGGGAAATCAGCTGTGTAGGGATCTGCACTAACGAACGGCGACAACGAGATGACGAGATGAAAATCTCCCAAACATAGCCGTTCCTTTCTTTGCATTCCTTCTTCCTATTTTGGGGCTGCCACCACGATCCAAAAGAACCTAGGTTGAACGCGATGATGACGACGCTGCTTAGCTTTGCTTTTAAGCCAACGCGGGTTCCCCAAAGTTCACTGACATTTCGCGGTCATCATCGCCTAGCTTAGAATTGTAGAAGAGAAAGATCAACCTTCACGATTTGAGCAGCTCTTGCCAGCTAGCGGGTGATGAACTACAGTTATGATCCATCACAGTCAGCTTCTCACCATAACTTCTAACGTCGTCGTGTCTTCGATTCAAGTCAAGTGGGGGCCACTTCTTTTGAACTGTGAACTTGAGAAGATTTGACTCTTTCCATGCCAAATCACTTCATCCAAGAGTCGCCATCATCTTTGGGAGAAAGCTGTGAACTTTCCATTCAGCCCATTCTAATGGCATTGTTTTCGGGAGAATTTCCACCTCCTATCTGGAACCAGTTAAGCGGCTGAAAAGAAACAGATTCTGATAGTTTTTTTTTTTTTCACAAAGTTATGCCATCGGGATCGGCTAGACTCCTTCCGCGTGTTTCCTCAGTCCCTCCGGTTTGGTTCGAAACCGAATTTAGTTAGAACCGCCAGAAAGAGGCCTCGCTCCGTCGTCGGCAAAGAAGAAGAGATACTCAACTTGCGCAAGAGAAAAACTTGTTATTTCAGTTGAAGTCGCATAACACAGTTTATTCAACCATGTTAGCAGCGATCCCCCCAAAGTGTGTGTATGGGTATGGTTTGATGAAATCTCTTTTCTTTTGTTTGAAGTAGAATGTTTGAAAGCTGGGGCCGAAAGAGAAGAAAAAAACAATCCAGAAAACCGGTTCCCCCCAACAGCCGACAGAGAACAACCGGATCATAACAAAAGTACTTGACCGGAATTCTGATGAAAGGGTTTGTTAGGTTGCGCTCCTTTCTAAGCAAATGTTTTGCGAATGTTCTGAGAACGACTGAAAGACGGACGAACGTTCTGAATGAATGTAAATTTATAGAATCTTTCAAAGAAAATACTTGTTTGACATGCACAATTATTAGGACCTGTTGAAAAAGATTTCAAAATTTATGATCGTACTTCTAACTTTCTAATTTATTCTACCTTCTGGACGCAGAGTCTATGAACTTCAAATTATGATCTCAGTTAACTCTTAAAATTTCATGATAAATGTACGGTACAGCACCTGAAGTTCATAAAATATAATAAAACGTAGATATCTAGCTTTTTAAGAAACAAAGTGTCCTTTACTGTTGTTAACTTGAGACAGATGTTTTCCAGCAAACATTTTTGTTGCTTCCTATATTCTTATGCTGCTTTGATACCTATACGTTAATATACATTATAGAATAATCGTATGAAAAATGAAAAGACACTATTTACCTACCAAAGTGGAGGCAATAAACAAACAAAAATTTCAATTCATTCTAAAACAACTCCTCGGTTTGGGCAATTCCGTCAGATCTTTGGGTTGGACTTTTTGCACCGGATTTGCTGCCCTCCTTCGGCATCGCCTGGAACCGATGGCGGCAAGCCTTCTGGACACCTTCCTTCCTCTTGGGAGCACCCGATCCATATCTCCCATATTTGCTAAAAGATGAAAACGGGCGACTCTTGATAGCCTTCCGGATGTCTTCAGTTACGGTATAGAAATAAACCAGACCAGCTGATATTTGTTTACG
>NW_026598856.1:0-24104 GCF_029784155.1 Uranotaenia lowii
TGAGCAAGATCAATTTTAACGTTTTGACACGTTTTCGGAACAAAAAACTTTTCCAAAAAAAATCATCAAAGTAATTTTGACCCAAGATGTTAAACGTTTGAATCACAGTTTTGCACAAGTTTTTGGGTTTTTCTCGTATAAAATAGAAAACAAATATATTTAGCAAAAGTTTGATATTGATATGACTCTTGTTTCACAGCACTAACATTTGTTGAAATTTAAACCCATTAAAATATTTTTACTAATAATTTATTGTCCGTTCCTTCAAAACTATTCCGCTCTTGAGTGTCAATATGTCTCTTTTGGAAGTTTGAAGGCTTGTAACTCTATTCGGTTGCATCGGAATAAAAACCAATTTCGGGAACCCTCAATGAATTTTCGAAATCTTTAATTTTGCATTACTAATTTTTCTAGGAACGCAACCTGAAAGCCCCGGAGAGAAACTTCCCCATCAGGCTTTGAGTGTCAATTTGACACTCCTCGCAAAAACACTAACACTGCTATATCTCTCTTGTTTCTAAACCGATTTTTACAAAATGTATAGTTTTGGAAAACCCGAACATAACTCACAAATAATTTTTAAACCTTGCTCACCTAGAACACATAAATTTTTCGCTATTTAATGTCTAAGAACAAAATCCGAAAAAAACATGCTTCTGTAAAAGACTGAAAATCAACTACGGAATATTAAAAAAAAAATCACTCAATGTCCAAGAAAGCTGAAGTTAGAAGCTATACGTTTTTTGCCTTTCTTTCAGAAAGGTATAGTTATCGGTCGATTTTGGAGATCATTAATTATGGGTCTTAGATATACCTTTATAGGTACCTATCGAATCAGCTCGTCGAGTTCAGACGATGTCTGTGTATTTGTGTGTATTGGTGTGATTTTTTATAAACTTTTTTGCACGTTTTTGCGAAACTGGGCAGTACAATAAAAATGATTTTTAGCTTAAAAAATTTGATTTTTTTTCTTCTTCGTCCTATAAAAGAAAGAAAAAAAAACAAAATAGTTTGAAAAATAAATTTTCATAGTAATTATCATCAAATCATCACTCCAAAAAACGTGTCAATTTGGCTTGCTAGCCACAACCAGCAATCACTAAAATCAAGATTATCGTGTCTATGACGTCAAATTATACGTGACGTCATAGATACTCGCATGCTATCTCAAAGTATGGATCTGTCTATGTGTGGAAGGGAGAACAGACAGGCTTCACTCCCACTCAGGTTTGATGTCATCGTGACAGAAACCGTGTGGGAGGAAGACCGCAGTTTAAATTTTCCCGGCCAAAGGTTTAATTTTTTCATTGTAATGGTTCAGTTCGAAACCGAACCATATCAAAAATTTCGGAACCGAAGTTCCAAAACATAAAGTTAAAAATGGTTTTCACCAAGGGGTACGACCCCGAAATCAGTGAAGTCGTTGATGAGTACGTCATGCCCACACTGCATGGTACGAAAGTGATTGTTACTTCGAGATTCTCCCAACATTATATTCAGGTTGCTCTGTGAAGGACAAAACGACGAAGGGGCGCGTGTGGGAGAACGAAGCACACCATATCAATTTCTTCACACGCTCATTTTCATTTACCATTTTAATGGTTACTTAATTAATTATTTAATATTTTTGCTTTTGAATGAATTATCGGAAAAACTGCAATCATAATGGTAGTTCTCATGAAAAAAATATAATAAGGTTAAAAAAGTTGACATTGAGATATTTTTTTATATTGTAATTTTTAATTTTATATTCGTCTTCTTGATTGATTTTGATCGGTATGGTTTTTTTATGATCGATATAATTATGCGTTGAGACCAGTCCGACATATCATTTACCAAATTGAAAATTTCAAATATTATTATAAAAGGCGCTTGGGATCAGAGGGGTACAAGTGTCTAAATGATAGATTCGAGAAAACGCGCTTCAAAGTTGTACAGGTGCTCAATTTTTCATATATTTTTCGAATTCGAGCAATTTTTATTCAATCAAAAAAGTGTTCAAAAAAAATTATAAAAAATTTAAGTTTTGCACCAGATGTACATTGAAACATAAAAAAACCGTTGGTTATACTTAACTCAAAATTGATGATTTTGGCACTTGCACCCCTATGATCCTGGAGGGCTCATATATACAAATTTGAAAATATATTTTACCGATCATTGGACTCTATGTTAGAATCAAAGATATTATTTTCTTGCTGTCTTGACTCGATAGGTTATCCAGAGCAAAAGTTGAAGTATTTGAAACACATGGTTGGGACCTTTTTTTTATATTGTAATCTTTAATTTTATATTCATGTTCTTATTTTTACTAAACTGACTAACCATTTACTAAACTAAAAATTTCAAAAATGATCATATATAAAAATTTGAAAATATGTTTTACCGATCATTGGACTCTATGTTAGAATCATTGCTACTTATTTTTCGCTGTTTTCACTTCATAAGTTACCCAGAGCAAATGTTGAATTATTTGAAACACATGGTTGGGAACCTTTTTGCCTTTCTTTCAGAAAGGTATAGTTATCGGTCGATTTTGGAGATCATTAATTATGGGTCTTAGATATACCTTTATAGGTACCTATCGAATCAGCTCGTCGAGTTCAGACGATGTCTGTGTATTTGTGTGTATTGGTGTGATTTTTTATAAACTTTTTTGCACGTTTTTGCGAAACTGGGCAGTACAATAAAAATGATTTTTAGCTTAAAAAATTTGATTTTTTTTCTTCTTCGTCCTATAAAAGAAAGAAAAAAAAACAAAATAGTTTGAAAAATAAATTTTCATAGTAATTATCATCAAATCATCACTCCAAAAAACGTGTCAATTTGGCTTGCTAGCCACAACCAGCAATCACTAAAATCAAGATTATCGTGTCTATGACGTCAAATTATACGTGACGTCATAGATACTCGCATGCTATCTCAAAGTATGGATCTGTCTATGTGTGGAAGGGAGAACAGACAGGCTTCACTCCCACTCAGGTTTGATGTCATCGTGACAGAAACCGTGTGGGAGGAAGACCGCAGTTTAAATTTTCCCGGCCAAAGGTTTAATTTTTTCATTGTAATGGTTCAGTTCGAAACCGAACCATATCAAAAATTTCGGAACCGAAGTTCCAAAACATAAAGTTAAAAATGGTTTTCACCAAGGGGTACGACCCCGAAATCAGTGAAGTCGTTGATGAGTACGTCATGCCCACACTGCATGGTACGAAAGTGATTGTTACTTCGAGATTCTCCCAACATTATATTCAGGTTGCTCTGTGAAGGACAAAACGACGAAGGGGCGCGTGTGGGAGAACGAAGCACACCATATCAATTTCTTCACACGCTCATTTTCATTTACCATTTTAATGGTTACTTAATTAATTATTTAATATTTTTGCTTTTGAATGAATTATCGGAAAAACTGCAATCATAATGGTAGTTCTCATGAAAAAAATATAATAAGGTTAAAAAAGTTGACATTGAGATATTTTTTTATATTGTAATTTTTAATTTTATATTCGTCTTCTTGATTGATTTTGATCGGTATGGTTTTTTTATGATCGATATAATTATGCGTTGAGACCAGTCCGACATATCATTTACCAAATTGAAAATTTCAAATATTATTATAAAAGGCGCTTGGGATCAGAGGGGTACAAGTGTCTAAATGATAGATTCGAGAAAACGCGCTTCAAAGTTGTACAGGTGCTCAATTTTTCATATATTTTTCGAATTCGAGCAATTTTTATTCAATCAAAAAAGTGTTCAAAAAAAATTATAAAAAATTTAAGTTTTGCACCAGATGTACATTGAAACATAAAAAAACCGTTGGTTATACTTAACTCAAAATTGATGATTTTGGCACTTGCACCCCTATGATCCTGGAGGGCTCATATATACAAATTTGAAAATATATTTTACCGATCATTGGACTCTATGTTAGAATCAAAGATATTATTTTCTTGCTGTCTTGACTCGATAGGTTATCCAGAGCAAAAGTTGAAGTATTTGAAACACATGGTTGGGACCTTTTTTTTATATTGTAATCTTTAATTTTATATTCATGTTCTTATTTTTACTAAACTGACTAACCATTTACTAAACTAAAAATTTCAAAAATGATCATATATAAAAATTTGAAAATATGTTTTACCGATCATTGGACTCTATGTTAGAATCATTGCTACTTATTTTTCGCTGTTTTCACTTCATAAGTTACCCAGAGCAAATGTTGAATTATTTGAAACACATGGTTGGGAACCTTTTTTTATATTGTAATCTTTAATTTTATATTCATGTTCTTAATTGATTTTGATCGGTATGCTTTTTTTATTATCTATATACCTAGGCATGCAGACCAGGCCGATAAACCATTTTTTAAACTGAAAATTTCAAAATTGATTATATATTCAAATTTGAAAACATACTTTACCGATCGTTGGACTCTATGCTAGAATCATTGATACTCTCAAGTAACATTTTGAAATCTCAATGGTTTTATAAAATAAATAAGATGTTTTTTAAAGGGGTTGAGAAAGATCTAAAAGCTGTAAAGCGTATTTCGGGAAAACCATTATATAATCTATCTTCAGGATAGTTACACGACCTCTATACAACTGTTTTTATAAATCACCTGTCAAGTCCAAGGTTAGTTTTATCATTCAACTTTATATAGGTTTCGAAATTCGCTATACAGCAAGTAAAAAACCACCGATGAATGCAGCACTTGAACAAGACCAAATTGCATTATACAAAACTAACGAGAATTGACATTTCAATTTCGATCGGATGTATACAAAAATAAGTGTTCGAAATATGTACTGGCGAAGTAAACTTTTGTGGTGGTAAAAATTTAAAACGAGGAATAATAATCATCAATTCTTTTTTTTTTTTTTTTTTTTTTTAATTTTTTTATTGGCTTTACCTCTATAACATAACCGGCCAAGTGTTAATTACTCTTCTACTTACATGTCTATTTTACATTCAATTACAAAATTAGCTATCGTTTTATATAATTCAATGTCTTTCTTTTTTAGTATCAAATGAATATCGGGTGGAATTCCTTTTTTCATTAAAATTCGCCAAATAGGTCTACGAAGATTTTCAAATCTGCTGCATGCGAAGATAATGTGATCAGGATCTGCGATGGATTCGCCACAACTGCACGTCGCGTCCAATAGGATACCATTTCTAGTCAGATGAGCAGGGAGCCGTGAATGATTTGATATTAATTTGGAAAGGATTACAATTTGTCTGCGGTTGAGATCCAAGCTACTAAACCATGGTTGGAGCGAAACGTTAGAGATGATGCTGTGACAGAAACGTCCTTTAGTTCCTGCATTCCACTTTGCTTGCCATTTGTGCACTGTTGTACGCCGAATCGGAAACTGGATGTCGAATGATGTTAAAATATAATCTGCTGTACCACCATTGATGCACGCACTTTTCGCCTCTTGATCTGCCAACTCGTTCATTGGAATACCTCTGTGAGACGGAACCCATATCAGATGGATCTCGTGCCCCATTCTTTGTCCTTCAAGAATGGAAGCTTTTATATCGTACCAAGCAACGGGATATTTTTGATTGATGTTGATTTTTTGAAGGCTCGTGAGACAACTCAAACTATCGGTTAGAATAATATACTGAGCAACAGGAAGGCTTACGATCATTTTCGCAGCATGCCTGATTGCTAGAAGCTCTGCCATATAAACTGATGCTTTACTGTCGAGTTTGATCCCTTCTGCAGGCGCTCCAAAACTATTTACCACAGCATAACCTGTGCCGTGTATATCTTTCGACCCGTCAGTTGCCAAGATTTTCGCGTTGGCATACACTTCCAAGAGATAGTTTGAAACCAAATCAGCTGCCGATGAGTTCTGGTGTTCTGAACATAACCGTTTAACAGTGAGATCAATGGATATTATTGTTCTTACAACTTCACGGTTGACCATGTAGCATGGGAGATTATTTAGAGGCTGCTCAAGTGGAATAAATTCGTTAAGCATTCTTATGGCGCGGTGTATTCCCGTAGCCACTAAGCCACCTTCCAAGATCGGTCTGGAGTATTGACCATGCCAAGAAGAAAGTGACGCTCTTTTATTTACAAAACGCATGACAGCAAGTTCTCTTCTTTGTTGCAGCGGAATAATACCAGCCATCACTTCGAGTGAACCTGTGTGGGTGGTTTTTGTGGAGCCCAAACAGATTCGAATTCCTGCCCATTGTAGTCTATCCAAAACGATGGCTTCTTTTTGTGTTAACTCCGTCATAAATATGGAACCGTATTCCAATATTGATCTCACACATGACTTGAAAATAGCTAACATTGCTGCTGGATGTGCTCCCCATGACTGGCCCGATATGCTTCGTAGAAAGTTAAGATACGGAGCCGTACGTTTTTGTACCTCTCTAATATGACTCGACCACGACAGATTTCGTGTGAGGTACATGCCGAGTAACCTCAGGGATCTGACGTATTCCAAAGTGCAACCGCCGATATTTATTTCTGGGGGATTATCGCATTGTTGTGTCGAGATCAGAAGGCACTTACATTTCGTGGGCGAAAGTTCTAACCCAAGGTCGAAAATATTTTCCACAACTATATCCACTGCCCTTTGGAGAGATTCGCAACTATGCTCCAGCGAGGTTCCTCTTACAGCAATTGTTGTGTCATCGGCGTAATTTACGGTTATCACATCAGGAGGGACACTGTTGATCAATCCACTGATCACAACATTAAAGCATAACGGACTTAGTGGAGATCCCTGAGGAAGGCCTTTCCACGTTGTCCTAGATATTGAATCTAATCCATTTGAAATGCACAAATTCCTTTCTTCAAAAAGATGGAAGATACTTCTTACTAGGCATTCAGGGACTGTTAATGAGCGTAATTCGCGGACCAGAACATTAATTTCCACGTTGTCGTAGGCGGCTTTGATATCGAGGCTACATATCACCACATGCTCTCTTCTTTTCAAAGCTAAAGAAGCTTCATTAATCAGGGGAAACAACGCATCCATTGTTCCTCGTCCTTTCCTAAAACCGTTGATAGCTGAAGGGAATAAGTTGTTGTTTTCGATGAAATGTTCTAGTCGATCTTTGATTATGAGTTCATACACTTTGCGAAAACATGAAGCTAACGCGATTGGGCGAACAGCAGAAGGAGAAATCGGATCATGACCACTTTTAGGAATCGGTACAATTTTAAAGGTTTTCCAGCTTTCCGGAATTCTTCCTGAAGCAAAAATTTGGCAATAGATTTTTCGCAACTGACTAAGCGCCGCCCATGGGAGATGATTTATGACGGAATATGGAACACCATCCAAACCAGGAGCCGAATCTTTACCGATTTTTAAAACTGCTTGAATATCCGATACTGAGAATGGTAAACCAGTTTGAGGGCAACACGAACATTGTAGAAAAGCCGGGGGTGGATTTTTGGCAGATGAGGGAGCCAACTTGTCCAAAACATCGTTGGCCAAATTGTCCGAAATTCTAAGGTTTTTTGATGGCTCTCCGCGCCCTTTGAATCTTCTAGCCATCCTCCATAAGGTTGTGAGGGACGTAGAACTATCACAACTATCACAAAAATGTTGCCAACTTTTCCTCTTCTTCTCACGTACCAAATTTCTGAACCTTCGTTCTGTATTAGCGTACCCTTCGTAAGCTTCGGTTGACAGCTCTCGTTTCCAAGCGCGGAAAGCAACTCTGGTGGCTTTCTTCGCTTCTGTTAGCTCTTCGTCCCAATAGGGTTGCGGTATTCGGCGAGTGTGGTTCGAGTTTACTGATGGACAGGATCTGCGCAGTGCTTGCCAAATCAGCTCAAAGAAGACATCAAAGCTATCCGGTTCTCCATTTTCGACGAATGATTCCTCGAGGCTTCCGGTAAAACGTTCCCAGTCGATTTTCCGAACATTGATTCCAGAGTAGAATTTCATCGCGCATGTAGTACTCGAATGAAAAACTATCGGAAAATGATCGCTTCCATTTGGTGAATCCAAAACCTCCCAGTCGAAGCACAAACTAAGGCTCGAAGAAACCAGCGTGATATCAATTGCGCCCCACGACCGGTTTACATCAAACCTAGTTGGCTGACCATTGTTGAGAATGACGAGATGAGATGTTTCGATGGCTTGATGAAGACGGTCTCCACGTGTGTTTCCATGATCGCTTCCCCATAGGTGATGTTTTGCGTTAAAGTCTCCTCCAATGATGCACGGTTTCGGAACGGTTGATAAAAAATTATCAAACTGAGTCTGCGATATGTTGGCTTGCGGGTGTATGTACACAGATACAATAGTGATCAACCCGGAGATGTATTTGATCTGGCAGGCAACGGCTTGAATATCCGCTGACAGTGCAATAGGAAATGCTACGGGATTCAGTTCTGAACGAATCGCGATGGCTACGCCCATCGAGTTTCGTCTGTGATCTTTACGAAAAATGGTGTGCTGCGGTAGACTAAAGTTTGTGTGATTGTCGAGATGTGTTTCACTCAAAAGCGAAATATTGATATTGTGTGTATTTATGAGCTGGATTAAAGATGAGCGTTTACTATTTATCCCTCTACAATTCCATTGTAGACATTGCAGAGGAACGGTGGCTGTTAAAGTGCTCGGTGTGGTGTTTTTCATAATCTGAGATTAGCAAAATATCCTTTCATTTTATCACTTACAACATCCGAAATTCTCTCCAAAACCATTTGTTGAATTTTTTGTCGAGTTTCAACATCTTCCTCAGGAACTTCCAGAGCCTCTGCAACGATATCGATGACCTCAGTAGATTCAATCGTCGATCGGATCGAATCGCAAACCCCGTCAGAAATGTTAACTTCAAGTTGGGGAAGCTCATCGTCCGAATCGACATTATGACGACGTTTGCTGGAAGGATTAGACCCATTCTTGTCAACATTACTTGTTTGGCAAGCAACTGCCACGGTGGATTTTGTTGTTGGTTGGGAGATGATAGTTAGTGAGTTTGATGATTCATTTGAAGTTGTTCCACAAAACCAATCGACACGTCCTTGTGAAAAAGTGTCGCGCCGCTCTTTATCGGTTTTCTTTTTTTGAATTATTTTCGGACAAAGCTTGTGATCATTGGCCCGATGGGAGCCCAAACAGTTAACGCACTGGGGCTCACTATTTTCACATGCATGATCTTCGCCGCCCACTTGCTCCAAGCATTGGTTACAGCGTTTAGCACTCTTGCATCCTTTTTTATCATGTCCCAAGCGCCAGCAGTTACCACACTGGCGGACAGGATAAATGTACTGCTTAACAGAATAAAGCACTCTATTCAACTCGATGTGAGTAGGTAAACTCTGCCCAGCGAAAGTAAAAATCACCGTAAACAGGGCTTCCTCTTTATCATCAGCTAATTTTCTAAGCACACGACGAGCATGAACTATCTCCGGGTTATCAACTTGATTCGACTTGCGTTTATCGTACGCATTAGCAAACTTCAATTCTTCATCACAAATATCCGGCTCAATATAGGCTACCCCAAGGCACTCCACCAGCCGTTGGGGGATAAAAAAACGCACTTCATTTGAGGTACCGATGCCTGCTATTTCATTAGCAGCATCCCTCGATCGCATCAAAATTTTCATTTTGGTTTTAGAAACCGGCATAGCACGTATAAAATCGTCACCAAATTTCTTCACCAGACTTTTAGCAATCTTCGCAGCAGATATATTTCCGACATTTGTTTCAGCCATAACGAGATATGGCCCAGCATAATTTTCGTGATATTTCCGCACTCGAACTTCATTTTTCGATGACCTTGGTGTATCGTTGTGGGTCATTGCACCGCTCGACAATAGCGTGTGGAAGGAGAGAAGAAAAATAAATTAGATTTCGATTCAGCTCACACACACGATGTGCAACGTACCGTAGTTCAAACGAGACTGATATAATCATCAATTCGTTGATTAGCTATCGAAGGCAAGACTCGAGCAGGATATTTTCAGTAGCAGAACACTCTTACGGAGCTTGCTGATCAAGTTTTTGTGGGCCTGCTGGGTTGCACAACACGGGTGGATTTCGAAACACGAACATTTTTCTTCAGAGTTTAACCAGGCCGTCAGTAATTGTTCTGCTCAAGTGTTAAGTGATCACATTCTGTAAGAAACAAGCATGCAAGAATCGACTGTAAACTTTTATTTGCTATCGGAATTGGACCCCCCAAAGAAGCTTCGAATGTGTTCGTAAGATACCTATCAAACAGATCTTTAAGTAGCAAAGATAAAAAATAAATGTTTTTAAATTCTGTATTCTTAATTATCAAATAAAATTTTATCACAATGTTGAATTCACTTTCACTATTGAATTATTAATTTAAAATGGAGTTAAGCTGCCCTTTCAATTCGGAACATGTAAAAAATCGTAGCTGTTTCTGTTCCCGGAAGTAGTACTTTTTTCATCCAACTCGAATGTAGGTATCCATTAATTAGCAGTATCGTAATCCATCTTCCGCTGTCCATTTCAAAGATTTTATGCATAAACACTTCCATGATTCTGAGATGATCCGGTGGCGGTATTTGTTCCTAATGAATAGAGAAGAATTCAGCAGCACACAGCTATACTCGCCGGTTTTATTCCGATCACTTTCAGCGAACAAGCCGTATTCCGAAACATCTAAAACATACATATTGCTTTTTAATTTCTGTGTGATAAATACAATAATTTTGGAGTTATTTACCTGTTAATTCCGAAAAGTTGATAACCATTTCTGAAGATTTTATGGTTCCGATTTTTCAGGAGGAAGACAACTTCGTGCTCGAACTTTCTGAAGCAGTTTGCCGGAATGCTAATTACTCTTGGAATGTTTGAACAACGGATCCGGCGGTGGACAGAAAATATCAAACTTTTTTTTCTAAAAGTTACGAGGAAATTAGCTTTCGGTAGCTGTTCTCACTGCAGAGTATTTAAGAACAACAGGAATCAAATTTGAATCACGAATTATTTTTGTTTTTTTGTTTACACTGTGATTTGCAACAACCGTTATTTTCGAGTTTTGGTAGATCTGGAGAAAGCCTTTTGGCTATAAGAAGAGCAAAATTGAGTTAGAGAAAACAAATTGTTCTGGTAATGGCATTTCCCCAGAGTATATGGCCTTATAATTGTTTTTCCAAAGCCAAAATAGATTTTGACAACCTCTCGAAAGTCAGGACAAGTCCTGAAAAGTCAGGACACCTGGCACCTCTGACGTGCATTACAATTGTTCAGTTGTTGATGTTGTTTCTCTTGTACTCAGAGGTGCCAGGTAACCTGATTTATCAGGATTTGTCCTGATTTTCTAGAGACCGAAATTAAGATTCAAAATTTTTTATAGGATAAAAGTATTTTGAAATAATTAACATAATAAATAATTCACATAAATAATAACATAATTGTAAACTTATTGAAAATTGTTGAATGATTGAATACTGGAATATCTTGTATGATCCCATTTCTATGACATTATGATCATATATCTATAAAATATAAGAGCTCTAAAAATGAAGAGTATAATTTTTAAAAAAGATGCCTAACCATGTGTTTCAAATAATTCAACCTTTCAAGTAAAGGAAGCGAATAATTTGAAAAAATAATTGAGTAAAATTACAACTGCTAGACTAAAATACGATGCTTCAACGTAGGTTACAATAATCGATCGAATTAACTATAGAAATTAAACATTTTGACAACTTTGAAATATCAATATTTTCAATGTTGTCATTTTGTCACTTATGTCACAGGTTATACAGAGCAAACGTAGAAATATTTGAAACACATTGTTGGGGACCTTTTTTTGATATTGTATTTTTTGAAATTGTATTTGTTATGTTATATTCGCCTTTTAAATCGATTTTGATCGATACACCTATGCGTGTAGACCAGGCCGACTAACCATTTACTAAACTGAAAATTGTAAAAATGAACATAGATACAAATTTGAAAATATATTTAACCGATCATTGTACTCTATGTTAGAATCATAGATACTCTATTCTTGCTGTCTTGACTCGATAGGTTATCCAGAGCAAATGTTGAATTATTTGAAACACATGGTTGGGAACCTTTTTTTTATATTGTAATCTTTAATTTTATATTCGTCTTCTTAATTGATTTTGATCGGTATGTTTTTTAATAATCGATATACATATGCGTTGAGACCAGGCCGACATTCCATTTACTAAACTGAAAATTGTAAAAATGAACATAGATACAAATTTGAAAATATATTTAACCGATCATTGTACTCTATGTTAGAATCATTGATACTCTATTCTGGCTGTCTTGACTCCATAGGTTACCCAGAGCAAATGTTGAATTATTTCAAACACATGGTTGGGAACCTTTTTTTTATATTGTAATCTTTAATTTTTTTATATTGTTATCTTTAATTTTATATTCATGTTTTTAATTGGTTTCGATCGGTAGGTTTTTCATGACCGATATACCTATGCGTTGAGACCAGGCCGACATTCCATTTACTAAACTGAAAATTGTAAAAATGAACATAGATACAAATTTGAAAATATGTTTTACCGATCATTGGACTCTATGTTATAGAATCATTGATACTCTTTACTTGCTGTCTTCACTCTATAGGTTACCCAGAGCAAATGTTTTATTATTTGAAACACATGGTTGGGAACCTTTTTTTATATTGTAATCTTTATTTCATATTCATGTTCTCAATTGATTTTGATCGTAAGTTTTTTAATGGTGGAAATTTAAGAAAGTTTACAGACCAGCCAAACATACCATCACAATATATTATCCAGGGTTGGAAAAGTGAAATTCACTGCATCACTGCATCACTCTTGATTCATGAAAATAATAATAATTTCTGCTTAGATTGCATAAATAAAGGCGCAAGACAGTGCTGTAAGCGCCTGGATTTATGCAATCACAGTACGCAGCTTGTTGGCTGGCCGGTGGTAGTTCATATTGAAAAACACCGTAAATATCATCTGAACCGAAAATTACCATGGTTTAAACTTTTTTATAACCTATTTATTCGATTTTCTCATACTTTAACTACAAATTCGATCATATTCATGAAGTTTTTATGACAAATCAGGACATTTTAGTGACAAATTTTCAAAAAATCAGGTTAACTCGAAAGTTTTTGAAAAATCAGGACGGTCTCTCGGAAGTCAGGACAAATCCTGATAAATCAGGATACCTGGCACCTCTGATCCAAACCAAAACGATGGTTGGTAAACTTTTACATTTTTTACCTATTTATAATTCATCGTGTAGTTTTAATTTGAACGCGCGCCACTTTGGCAAAAGCAAAATTTCAAATGGAATTCAGGCTTCTACTTACTTTATTTTCATGGTGTTAAAAAATTATAAGGATATTGTTCATCGTCGCGTCGGAATCCATCGCGGGTCGGCATCAACCAATGTCATCGTGGTGCGGAGCGAACGGGAAACCCTCAGGCGCCGTGTCCTGGAGATTCAGTTAACAAACGCGTCTTCCGTGCGAACAACCTCCCGGGCCAAACCAGTGTGCATAATGATGCTAAGATACTCCGCTCAAATGTACGTTTGATTGTAACATTCATTATTGTGTAACACCCGGATGAATCCCACAGGAAATTACATTCTAAGGCGCACGATAACGGACGTAATTTTACGCTGACAACGGTGGACATTCAATTATGACGTTCGTTCTTACAGTCTTCTGGTAATTGTTCCGGATAAGTGAATTCGAAGTTTGTGACACGTTCGTGCAACAACACAAAGGAGGAAAACGAGACTTATAAGACGGACGGCAAGGGTGTCAGCTGTCTTGAATCGCTACGTGTTGCCTGTGTCCGATGATGACCAAATCGTAAGTTTCTTCCAAATTGATCTACTGAATACTAAAGCCAAAATTGGGATTTTTTGTGTTATGACCATATTTTAAATTAGTGCAGTTTCTTCCCCGTACACATTTTCGATAATTTTATTAGGGTTATTACTATTCATATTTGTTAATGACCCCGGCCTTTCTGCTTAGCCCTCAACAATGTAAAAATGACTTTATATTGACTGTCCCAAGTAACCATAAGCGCTAACATAGCAGTTAATTTCGCCAGAATTGACTCACAGTGCTAAGAGAGGGCAGATAAGCTTGTTATTGGATAACATTTTGATAATTCGTAAGTGCTTATGGTTCCTTGACTTGATGGCTTCTCAATCATAATTTTTTAACGTACCTCTATTGACGTGGAAAAGAACTCATCAAATGTAATAGATTTTCTCGGGAAAAATGAATAAAATTATCATTTTGGTATCTTTTTCTTTCGCTCTGAATTTTTTTTATTTTGAGTAAAGAAGTTGGATCCCTGCTTGGGCCACCGCAACCGATGTGAATATCTTTCCGGATTGCATCATATATCTTAAATTTATATTATTTGAAGGCATCTCTTAACAAAAATTATAGTACTTGTCCACATTTTGAACTATACACCATTGTACAACCTATAAGACAGGAATAGTTAAGATCCCCACGCACAATTCAACAAAAAAGTTTCCGCGTTTACTGATAAAATATGCTAATAATTGAAATTTACATGTATGTGATTGTAATTGTGTGCTTCTGTGTATTGAGTTTGTGTTGCGCACCATAAAAAACAGCGTTAAAACATTATGATACTATGAATAAAAATTTCGCTGCAATTGTATGCTCTTTAGTGAAAATTACAGTTTAATTTTCAATAACGTTGCTGATATTTACATCGTTTGTAGAATAAGGTGTAGTAGCGCACAGTCCAAATTCAAAAATCATCATTCAGTTCAGAATTCAGATTGAAATTCAAGATTCAAATTTAGAATTAAAATCTTGAATTCACAATTATGAATGCAATTTGAAATTCACGATTCATAATGTACATATTAATAAACTAAGATTTACATGTGGGATGCCATAACGACCGATTTGAACGAGTAATTACTCGAAGCATCTATAAGCCATTAGGACGCCCCTCGGCGATAAGTCAAAACTTATGTAAGACCCTTCACACACACCGACACGCAGTTGTCATTCATCGTCGCGTCGGAATCCATCGCGGGTCGGCATCAACCAATGTCATCGTGGTGCAGAGCGAACGGGAAACCCTTAGGCGCCGTGTCTGTAAAACGTCGGGTTCCGTTTCCGGTTCTATTTCTGCGGGGAAATACTCTTCGTTTCGAGTTTTACAGTGTCCTGGAGATTCAGGTAACAAACGCGTCTTTCGTGCGAACAACCTCGCGGGCCAAACCAGTGTGCATAATGATGCTAAGATACTCCGCTCGAATGTACGTTTGATTGTAACATTCATTATTGTGTAACATCCGGATGATTCCCACAGGAAATTACATTCTAAGCCGCACATAACGGACGTAATTTTACGCTGACAACGGTGGACAGTCTTCCGGTAATTGTTCCGGATAAGTGAATTCAAATTTTGTGACATGTTCGTTCAACAACACAAAGGAGGAAAACGAGACTCATTAGACGGACGGCAAGGGTGTCAGCTGTCTTGAATCGCTACGTGTTGCCTGTGTCCGATGATGACCAAATCGTAAGTTCTTCCAAATTGATTCACTGAATACGAAAGCCAAAATTAAGATTTTTTGTGTTATGACCATATATTAAAATTTCGCTGAAATTGTATGCTCTTTAGTGAAAATTATAGCTTAATTTTCATTAACGTTGCTGATATTTACATCGTTTATAGAATTAGATGTAGTAGTGTACAGTCCAAATTCAAAAACCATCATTCAGTTCAGAATTCAGATTGAAATTCAAGATTCAAATTTAGAATTAAAATCTTGAATTCACAATAATGAATGCAATTTGAAATTCACGATTCATAATGTACATATTATTAAACTAAGATTTACATGTGGGATGCCATAACGACCGATTTGAACGAGTAATTACTCGAAGCATCTATAAGCCATTAGGACGCCCCTCGGCGATAAGTCAAAACTTATGTAAGACCCTTCACACACACCGACACGCACTTGTCATTCATCGTCGCGTCGGAATCCATCGCGGGTCGGCATCAACCAATGTCATCGTGGTGCGGAGCGAACGGGAAACCCTTAGGCGCCGTGTCTGTAAAACGTCGGGTTCCGTTTCCGGTTCTATTTCTGCGGGGAAATACTCTTCGTTTCGAGTTTTACAGTGTCCTGGAGATTCAGGTAACAAACGCGTCTTTCGTGCGAACAACCTCGCGGGTCAAACCAGTGTGCATAATGATGCTAAGATACTCCGCTCGAATGTACGTTTGATTGTAACATTCATTATTGTGTAACATCCGGATGATTCCCACAGGAAATTACATTCTAAGCCGCACATAACGGACGTAATTTTACGCTGACAACGGTGGACAGTCTTCCGGTAATTGTTCCGGATAAGTGAATTCAAATTTTGTGACATGTTCGTTCAACAACACAAAGCAGGAAAACGAGACTCATTAGACGGACGGCAAGGGTGTCAGCTGTCTTGGATCGCTACGTGTTGCTTGTGTCCGATGATGACCAAATCGTAAGTTTCTTCCCAAATTGATCCACTGAATACGAAAGCCAAAATTAAGATTTTTTGTGTTATGACCATATTTTAAATTAGTGCAGTTTCTTCCCCGTACACATTTTCGACAATTTTATAAGGGTTATTACTATTCATATTTGTTAATGACCCCGGGTTATTACTATTCAAATTTGTTAATGTCATCGTGGTGCGGAGCGAACGGGAAACCCTTAGGCGCCGTGTCTGTAAAATTTCGGGTTCTTTTTCCGGTTCTATTTCTGCGGGGAAATACTCTTCGTTTCGAGTTTTACAGCCTGGAGATTCAGGTAACAAACGCGTCTTCCGTGCGAACAACCTCCCGGGCCAAACCAGTGTGCATAATGGTGCTAAGATACTCCGCTCGAATGTACGTTTGATTGTAACATTCATTATTGTGTAACATCCGGATGATTCCCACAGGAAATTACATTCTAAGCCGCACAATAATGGACGTAATTTTACGCTGACAACGGTGGACATTCAATTATGACGTGCGTTCTTACAGTCTTCTGGTAATTGTTCCGGATAAGTGAATTCAAATTTTGTGACATATTCGTTCAACAACACAAAGGAGGAAAACGTACAAGGGTGCAAGGGTGTCAGCTGTCTTGAATCGCTACGTGTTGCCTGTGTCCGATGATGACCAAATCGTAAGTTCTTCCAAATTGATTCACTGAATACGAAAGCCAAAATTAAGATTTTTTGTGTTATGACCATATATTAAAATTTCGCTGAAATTGTATGCTCTTTAGTGAAAATTATAGCTTAATTTTCATTAACGTTGCTGATATTTACATCGTTTATAGAATTAGATGTAGTAGTGCACAGTCCAAATTCAAAAACCATCATTCAGTTCAGAATTCAGATTGAAAATCAAGATTCAAATTTAGAATTAAAATCTTGAATTCACAATAATGAATGCAATTTGAAATTTACGATTCATATTGTACGTATTAATAAACTAAGATTTACACTCATAATTATATTTTGTCATCCACATTTGTAAAATATTTCAACATAATTTTTAAAAATACAAATTTTAACTCCTTGGTAGAACGCTCGCTATTATAAAATGTATTATCAGATTAATTTTGGATTAACTATCTTTCCGAATTTTGGTTTTCTTGATCACAGTGTAATACTTAACAGCATATAGGTAGGCGTTGTGTTGACTGACTGGCAGGTTGACTGACAGCAATTCTATACATCCCTTTTTCAGGCTGGCAGCCTCCATTTATTTCACTT
Source organism: Uranotaenia lowii (assembly GCF_029784155.1). Classification (NCBI taxonomy): domain Eukaryota; kingdom Metazoa; phylum Arthropoda; class Insecta; order Diptera; family Culicidae; genus Uranotaenia; species Uranotaenia lowii. The sequence continues at coordinate 17,767 of NW_026598856.1, forward strand.
CGAATTGGCGCTGAAAGTTGTCTACATTTTATTCTTGTAAATAACGGTGAAATAGATACAAAAAGAAAAGTACCAGTGCGTGGAAAGTCGATTGTTGGTGCCTTAACTATTGTTGGTGCCTTAACTATTGTTGGTGCCTTAACTATTGTTGGTGCGTATAAGGTACGTACATTAACTTTTTATTATGCAACAATCCGATTTATTTTTTTTGATTTTAGTTGAGTTATTTAGTTAAAATATAAGGGTTTGAGGTCCAGATTCGATTTCTGATTAAACTTCTGATTAACTTGTTTTTAATGAACTACGTTCAAATCATTGAGGCGCTAGGATCAGAGTTGCTGACTTCGAAACACCCGGCCTCTTAGGTTTTTTTTTCGTTTTTCATAATTGCCATAACACCTTCTAAGACTTATTTAGGATTGGGGGCAAGTGCAAACGCAATACTTTTTCCAAACTAATTCACAGATGAGTCAGTATATCGGTCCTAAAATGAATTGAATACATGTTCCGGTATGTTTTATCAACTTTTATTTATATATTTGCTGTTTTCTTGCAATATTGATAACTTTTTGGAACTCCATTTTTGGTGACTGTTGTTTTAAGCAAAAGACCTTCATTTACTAAGGCATTGCGGAACTATGAACATTCGCTTCAGATACAACACTTTGGATACCCCTTCTGACCATTTTAATATAATGCTGAACTATTTTGGTGATGAATTTTCTGAAATGGCTGATGTTACATGGCTTAAAGGTGCGTTTGCACTTACCCTGGTAGTGTCGTTTGCACTTGCCCCGCAGTGTGGTTTAACAAGAGCGAATATTACGTTCACAACTTTCGGGGTTTACTAAAAATTTATCATAAATGTTCTGCTTTCACTTGAATATCGTTCTCAAACACTCACATTTTAACGAAAAATCGGATTTGAATGCCCTTTTTTGTAGCCAAAATATGCAAAACAAAAACACACTGTTCATGTCTAGTACGTACTTGAATTCGTGTGTGATCAAACAATGCCGTGTTTTTAGTGAAAAATTTAAAGAAAGTTTAGTTTATCTATGTCAGATTGTTTGTTTGGGTCTAAACAACATTTTCTAGAAGAAGAAATATTTTTTACTTTTTTTTGTAACACAGAAAATTTGAACGTTTGCACTTGCCCCGGTGTACCTTATATTGATCAGAGAAGCTTTTGCTTGCGGGAATATAGAGGCTATTTTGTACGGCTCGGAAGTCAAGCTTTTTGCAGTCCGGATTTATAATGTTTCGGACAGATATCACATGTTCGGCAATGTTGCGGGCAGTAAACTGACACTGTACAGCGATCACTTATGCAACATGTTGCCTTATTGTGAGTACACATGAAAATCACTTAATACTTCGGGGCGAATGATACATGTTTGCCCCTGTGTTCACTTTTTGTCACTGCTACCCCTTTCCTTAGTCTGGGAATTAGAATTCGGGTGGCTGGTGGTAGGAGTTACAGCGTCAGGCTGTTTTGTTGGTTCTGGGGCAGCCGAACTCTCATTTTGAAACTTGAACAGTAGCTATTTCAATCATGTGGGTCGACGATGCAATAATACAGAATATTGAAGCCTTTATCAGTAGCTATTTCAACCATGTGGGTCGACGATGCAATAATACAGAATATTAAGTGAAATTCTCAGCTTTTCAAATTTTGTGTTATTCGACGTAATGAAAGCTCACGAGAGCATTGCTTTTATTCCAAATATCTCGAAAAGGTATGAATATTTTTAACGTTTTACATTTACAACAAATAGTCTAGTCAAATCCATGGTATTTTTATTGGAGATTTTTATGTGTTTTGAATATTCGAAAACATGATAAAATAATCAAATTTTTGAATTTTTGGAAATAAGCTGTTATTTCTACAGATTTCGAAATCTCGTTCAATTTTATTTAGCCTCAATCAATCACAATCGTCTTCCTGCATCTTAAAAGGTACACCGGGGTATTTGGGGACGATGAATGTTTGAACATCACGGGGCACTATTTTTCAAATTTTTAATTTAGAATGTTTAATTCATTTTTAATCTATCTAATAACTGTGAAACGGATACGATTACGACAATAACGGGTGTTTTCAGCGATTTTTGGTTTACTTTTAATTATAACTGATATGTCGAGATGATGTGCATCATTTTCAATTGCATTTTTAATCTAGCGGGTTCTTGGCGACAAACTTTACATTGAAACAATCCTATCATTCAGAAGATAGAGAAAATCTACCATCCCTACTTACCTTATAAAGCAGAGTAAGTGAAGAAACCAGCGGTTCATTAGTTCTAGTGATAACTTTCGCGAGTTGTGTCAACACTGGACCTAGCAGAGGGACGACAAATTCTAGGAAAAATGAGATAACTTATCTCGATCATACTTATATCTTCTGTATTAGTATACAACATATTCTGCATCAAATTGATCGTAGTTTTGTCTAAATAGATCCACTGTTGATTTTCTTAAAAGATTTAAGTTGTACTATATGAAAAACCGTCCTACTTACCTTTGTGTACTTTAAATGGTATTTGGCTTAAATTTGGAAACCTGTCAAATTTAATTATTCCAATGAAAATGATGTTCATCTGATCCTGGCGCCTCGATTGGTTTCTATTTTAAAATCGTGTTATCGGAACAAATTATATTGACATTATCGATTGATATTCAATATTTGGATTGAAAAAAGACATCAGAGCCAAAGGGGTATAATTGCAAATATGGTCGATTTTGAGTTAGCAATACTTTACAATTTTTTACATTTCAATATGAATTTGGTAATTTTATCGGGTAATTTTAAGTCTATTTACTTAAACACTTCTACGTTTGAAACAAAAATACCTATTTTTGAATAATATATGGAAAATGACCAAAAAACGACAACTTAAAAGCGTGTTTTCTCGAATTATTCTTTTATGCATCTATACCCCTTTGGCTCTAAGGGTCGTAAATATATTTTTTGTTTTTGTATTTTTATTAAGTTATAATAGCTTTCCTTTAATTTTAAGTTTCCACCCACTCATTTATAAGATGACTTTGTTCGGATACTGCAATGGTGTTTATTTGATTTCAAACACATTTGAAGTTATTTTGATGAGAAATATGGTTATTTTATGGTTACTAAATTTATAACTAATTTATTCAAATTTCGTTCCGAAATAATCAATAAAGATCAAAACTTTTTTCTGAAAATGATAGAATTCAAAGCGTTCGGTGATTAACTAAATTTATCACGATTGCCTTATTTTATAATATTCAATTAATTTTATTTAAATTAATGATTTCTTTTTTATAAACATTGGTTAGAATTAAACGAATCTAAATATTAAACTTGAAACTTTTTCAATTTTTTATTTCAGTTTTTAAACATGTCTCGCACCAAAAAATATTCATCGGAATACAAAGCAAAAAAACTTCGTTTACACAATAAGCAAAAGTACATTAAAAAACTTGCTTCCGTTATAAATGAGCAAAAAAGAAAATCAGATGTCAGTTTTTCTAATCAACCAAACGCAACAATTTTGGAAGAAATACAAACAAATCAAAATTGTTACAGTGAAGAAAATCGACAAAGAGAAATTTTGAATCATGCAGAAGCAATTGATGATTATGCTTATCCTATTGTAAACGAAGATAACTCATATGAAGAGCAAGAACAACAAAAAATACAGTTTCGATATCAGAGGAAAAGAAGAGATATTGAAATTTCTTCAATCATTCGAGAAAAAAATGCTAAAAGGATTCGAGAAATAAGAGCAGATATGAGCTATTACGAAAATGAAAAAAAAATAAACAGATTTCGTATGCGTAAGATAAGAAATGAAAACATGGAATACTATGCAAGAGAGAAGAATAATATTTTATGCAAATTAGCAGAAAAACGTTTAAGACACGTAAACGTCCAAGCTGTGCCGAATCCTTCAAATTTGTTGAATATACGTTTACAGAGAAGCAATGAAACGTATCATGTTAATGAAAATGCACGCAACAGATTATCACGACGGGAGCAAAGAATGAATGAATTCATAGCTCATCGAGACAAATACTACAACCTTCTAATTCGTTCGAATGATATTCAATCGAAATCAATAAGGGAATTCATTGAGAATAGAAAGCAGATGCCCAGTTATGTATGCGCAAGCTGCGAGGGTTCATTTTTCTTTAAGAGTGTTCAAAAAATTTCTAAACAGATAATTGATAAAATTCTGAAAAACGAAAACGTTCAGAATACTTGCGATTCACAAACCTTGAATTATTATTTTCAAAATTCTTGTAATTTTCTGTGTAAAACTTGCATTAAATATGTAAAAGAAGGTAAAATTCCCAAGCTTGCTTCAAGTTGGGGCTTAAAATTACCGCCGGTTCCCGAATGCATTACAAGACTTAATGATATTGAAGAAAGAATAGTTTCTCCTTATGTTGCTTTCCAAAAGGTTGTTCTCATGTCAAAACGTGCTTGTAATCCACAGCTTGGAATGAAAGGGAGTGCAATTCATGTGCCTAGTAGTGTGCCCCTAATGGTTTCGTCTTTGCCAAGACAACTAAATAATCTTGATGTTATACCTATACCGGTGGAATTCAAACGACATATGGGTCACTCTTCCACATATATAAGTGGATTGGTCCGTGTGTCATATGTATCAGAAGCTCTTGATTACTTGAAAAATACTGAATTATACAAAAGACATGATATACAAGTTTCTTCTTATGGAATGAGAACTCTCACGGAAGAAATCAATCAGAACAATGTCATAAATTTAGTTGACGGTGAAAATCAAGTTGCTTCAAGTGACGAAGGTAATATTAGGAATAATCAACCCTTTTCTGGCTTTGAACAAGAGGTGAATTCGAATTTACAATTAGACGATTTAGAGGTTGACGATGAATTTTATGAACACTTGGTGGATGATGACGATGAATGTTTACTTTTCGACTTCAATCAACAAACTGCACAACATGCCACTATTGTTATGGCCCCAGGACAAAATCACTGGCCTGTTTCGGTTCACATTCAACCAGATGTTGAATGTTTTTGTTTTCCAAAAATTTTCGCTGGAAAAAAAAGGCAAATACTTAACAAAAATATTACAAGATCTGATTTAATTAAATGGGAAGTACGTTGTCACACAGTAAAAATTTCTGCATTCAGAATTTTATATTTGGCCAAAATCAAATTGGAATCAGAAGTTCTTAGTTCAACTACACTTACATTAAAAAAGAAATCTAATGCTAAAGGTGTTACAGTTGAGGAAGCACTAAATCCCCAGTTTATTGCAGAGCTTAGGCAGCATAATGATGGGTTGAATTTTTTAAAGCACATCAGGTGTTCTCCAAGTTTTTGGAGCGCCAAGAAAAAGAATCTTTTTGCAATGTTGCGGCAGTGCGGAAAACCAATGTTTTTCTTAACCGTGTCTGCAGTTGAAAATAAATGGCCTGAATTGATACAAGGTTTGGTATTAAAGACTACAGGGAAACAAATTTCGTTATTGCAAGCTCTTAACCTTCCGGAACAACAAAAACACGATCTTATCAAAGAAAATCCTGTATACTCAGCATTGTACTATGATTTTAAAATTACTGAGCTAATGAAACTAATGAAACAAAGCTCAGGCCCATTCCAACCGTATAAAATATCAGATTTTTATCGAAGGCGCGAATTTCAAATGAGGGGATCTCCCCATGACCATATGTTACTGTTTATTGAAGATGCACCTTGTCTAGATTTAAATAATGAAGATAGTATAAAAGCTTTTGAAAAGTTTGCAGACACATTTATCACATGTCAGTATGATGCTGATAATCCACTTTGTAAATATTTGCGTCACAAGCATACTGATACATGTTCAAAAGGACGAAGTAATAAAAACACTTGTAGATTTAATTTTCCAAAGTTTGTTCTAGCAGAAACTAAAATTCTTATACCATTGCCCAAGAACGAAGTTTCTGCAGCGGTTAAGAAAAATCTACAGAGAATAAAAGAAACGATGGAAGTTCTATATTCAAGTAAAGAAAGATCAAATCTTAGTTTTGAAGAAATTTTAGATAGCTTAGATTTGACAAAAGATGATTACATCACCGCTTTAAGAGCTTCTATAAGTAAAGTTACAATATTTTACAAACGCAGGAGTTGTGAAGTTGATATCAATTCTTATAATCCAATAATATTGAATTTAATGGAGTCAAATACAGATTTGCAGCTTATTCTAGATGAATACGGCGTTGCAGCATACATTGTTGATTACATAGCTAAGTCTGAATCGGGACTCTCGAAGCAATTGAAAGAACTGCAAAATGAATTAGATAAAAGAAATACTACTTATCTTGAA
>NW_026598857.1:0-24000 GCF_029784155.1 Uranotaenia lowii
GAATGTTGCTGAGCTGCATGAGCTGAGGACCCGCATGCAGCAGCCGAAGATGGTATTGCTCGAGGATCATCCTGGTGAGCCGATGTCGTGCTGGTAGCACAATAGGGTGCTTTGAGTCGTCTGCTTCTTCCGATTTGCTGAGTCGTCCACCAATCCGAATCAGGCCACTCTTGGAAACGAACGGATGAAACCATCGCAGCTTGGAGCTCCTATGAACAGTTCCATCCTTGGTGAGTGATTTGAGCTCTTCAGCAAATGTTTCTTGCTGAACACTTCGAATAATTCGGATTTCTGCTTCTTTCAGCTCCATCAAAGTGAGTGGTCCGCGCACCGTCTGTTGAGGAGATTTTCTAATAATATTCATAAGACGAAGCCACACTGCAGTGCTCCGGATGAGTTCGTTATAAGAAGAGAATTTAGCAATAAAGAACTCGTTAAATTCCCCCTTCTGGGCGCATGCAGCTGCATGGGCAGTTCGGCGCCTTTCCTCATCTCCTTCCTCGCCCCTCACATCCATTGATTTTGGCCAATTTTCAGCTTCCTTTTCCAACCATGGTGGACCATTCCACCATAAACGATTATGCATGAGCTCTTCCGGTGTGATTCCTCGCGAGATGAGGTCCGCTGGGTTGTCCGATCCTGGAACGTGACGCCATTCACATCCCTCCGTTAAATTTTGTATTTTGGCCACCCTGTTGGCCACGTAGGTTGACCATATGCTTGGTGTCGCTTGAAGCCAGCGCCAAACGCATGTTGAGTCGGTCCAGAAGAAAGTCGATGCGTTTAAATTGAGAACATGTTTCACCTTTTCGAATAGTTCAGCAGCATGGAGAGCGCCAGCCAATTCCAGCCGAGGAATTGATTGACACCGCAAAGGGGAGACTCTAGATTTGGAGGTGAGTATTCTGGTGAGAATCTGTCCTTCATCGTTCGTACTCCGGAGGTACAAGCAGGTTCCGTAAGCCTTTTGAGAAGCGTCGGAGAAGCAGTGAATTTCCACATTCACCGCGTTGGGAATTATGATGCATCGATTGATCCGCAGTTGATTAAGGAGAGGAAGTTGTGAATGGAACCCTTTCCATTCCTCACCCACCGTCGATGGTAGGGGCTCGTCCCAGCCCAAGCACTCGTCTTGATTGTTTTTTAGAGTCCATAATAGCTGCATGAAGATTTTAGCCTTGACGATTGTTGCTCCTATCAGACCAAGAGGATCGAAGAGGGTAGCGATAATTGATAACACGCGCCGTTTGGTAAGTATGTCGTTCGATTCAATAGCAGGAATTTCGAAGCGGAAGCGGAGCTCATCAGTTATGGGCAACCAAGTTAGTCCCAATGTGTTGACCGATGGATCCGGATCAAGAATAATGCCCTTTTCAATTCGAATTGCCAAATCATCATCCGAAAGTCCAACCAGCGCTTCTAAGCAGTTCGAGGCGTGCTTGCGTAACCGAAATCCTCCACAGGCTGTGAGATCCACCAGTTGCTTCCTCAGTATCGTTGCTTCCTCCACCGTGTCCGCCCCGCTGATAACGTCGTCCATGTATGTGTCCTCTCTGAGAGCCTTAGCTGCCAATGGGTAAGTATGCTGCTCATCTTCCGCTAGCTGCTGAAGGGTACGCGTGGCCAGGAATGGTGCTGGTTTCGTGCCATATGTTACGGTGTTTAGCTCGTAGGTAGAAACTTCTTCTAGTGGCGATTCTCTCCAAAGAATTGACTGAAGAGGTTTGTCCTCCGAGAGTATATTTATCTGACGGAACATTTTCTCAATGTCCGAAACCAACATGAACTGTCTGGTACGCGAACGTAGAATGATGGAGCGTAAATCCTGCTGTACGACCGGGCCAACAAGAAGGGTGTCGTTTAGAGAGGTACCGGAAGCCGTCTTACAGGAAGCGTCGAACACTACTCTCAGTTTGGTCGTGGTGCTCGATGATTTGATCACCGGATGGTGAGGTAGGTAACATCTCTTGACTGCAGCGTGGGGTTCAACCTTCTTCATGTGACCCATTTCTTCGTACTCGCGCATGAACGTGGCGTACAGCTTGCGTAGTTCCTCGTCGCGTGCCAATCGACGTTCGGTTGCGTAGAGGCGCCTCAGAGCGATTTCTTTTGATTCACCTAGGTTTTTCAGTTTTGATTCATCCTTGGGTAAGCCGACACAGTAGCGACCGCCTGGTTCTCGTACGATGGTTTTGCAGAACATTTTCTCGCAACGTGATTCTTCAGGTGAGTAGTTGTTGGGAAATTCAATTTCTTCGCTGGACCAAAAGCGAGAAATCAAAGCGTCTAAGTTTTCAGTAGTCGACACGTTGCAGTTGATGCGTAGAGGCTGACTTGGATTGGAATTACCACCGCTGATTACCCATCCGAAGACCGACTCGTTTAGTGATGGTAAGTTGTCGCCTAATGAAAGTTTACGACCCGTAGAGAAGAAATCGAAAAATGCCTCTATTCCTAGGACCACATCGACGCTCGACGAGAAACAAAATGTAGGATCTGCCAGCTCTATACCTTCCGGGAAATTCCATCCTTGTGTGTTGACGTTAGCCGTGGGAAGATTGACGGTAACCTTAGGTAGGACTAGGAAGCTCATGGTGCGTTTGAAATCGGTTGTTCGGGATCGAACGATAGCGTTAACCTTCTGCCTTACTCTCGTACCTGTTTGCCCTATTCCCAGAATAGAGATCTCCACCCTTTGTCGCGGAACCTGAAGCAGTTGATTCATTCGTTCGGAGAGGAAGTTGCTCTCAGAGCCCGAGTCTAAGAGTGCGCGTGCCGGAAATTGATTGCCCTCGACGTCTTGGAGTAGGATTACTGCCGTAGCCAATAGAACCTGTGATGAAAACCGTTGCGATGCAGTGTTAGCCGTAGAATCAGAAGCCGCCAAGTTGGCTGTCTGATTTTGGATAACGTGTAATCCTTCCGCTTCCTCTCGTCTCCTTGGTTGTTCCCTTGACGCCTGCCTTGCCTCCCCGTCGGATTTAAAACAGACCATCGAATGATGCCGAGCCTTGCAGTAACGACACGAGAATTTGGATTGACAATCCTTCGCCTGATGACCTGACCGGAAACAGTTCCTGCAGAGCGCGTGTGATCGAATTAAAGCTTCCCTATCTGCTACCTTAAGCCTTTGGAAAGTCGAGCATGTGTAAAGTGGATGATGTGCGTTACATGCAACACATTGCTTCCCCGAGAATTGGACGGCGTTGTGACTAATTCTTGGCAGCAATCTTGGTCGCGATGGATTGTTGACCAGCTGAGGTCCCCTTGGTTCAGCTTGTTTGGTGGGTAGTGCTTCCAGCACCCGGATGCGACGTTGAAGGAATTCCAATAACTCCTTAATCGTATCCTGTTCGTTTGATGACGACTGCTCCTCCCAACCACGCCTCGTGATTGGATCGAGTCGCGAAGTAAGAAGATTAACCAAAAGGAGATCTTTATATTCGGTTGGCTGAACAATTTGGTCTAAAGTTTGGACTATGCGTTCAAAGGATTCAAATAGCGAATGCAATTCCGAAGCGTTTTCCTTATTGAGGGTAGGCAGATTGAAAAGCGATAAAACCTGGCGTTTCTTCAGATGTTTGTTGTTGTTGTATCTGCGCAAAAGAGTATCCCAAGCAATTTGATAATTGGCTCTGGTGATTTGAAGAGAGTCAATTAAATTTTTGGGTTCCCCTTGGAGGCAGCCTTTGAGGTAGTGGAACTTTTCCACTTCGGGAAGGTCCGTTTTCCAATGGATGAGTGACGTGAAAAGGTCTCGGAAGCTGAGCAACTCATCGATATCCCCGTTAAAAGTTTGGAGTTTGATTTGCGGTAGGCGCACATGGTCTAGCGAATGATGAGCAACCGTTTCGTTTGCACGAGCAGATTGGTCATGACCAGATAGTTCCTGCTTCATCTTCATCTTTTCCATGAGAAAAGATTTGGCATGGTAGAATTTATCGCTGAATTCGAGCCGTTCGTTTTCGTACGCATCGGCTTGCGCGCAGTACTCCTCGTGAGAAATTATAGAAATTATAGTCTCATTGAAACTCTCCCACAAACCATCAAGTTTTTCGAGCCGAACTTCGATCGAGCTGGCCGAACAATCCTCGTTAAACTTCTCCACAAATCTCCAAATATCGTTGAAATTGCATCGAATGAAATTATATTTAGTAGTGAGCACCTCGAGAGGCACTGGGGCAACCTTCTTCGATGCTGCAGGCATTGTAGTTCGCTGTGTCGACGATTTTTACTCGCTGATTAATTGGCACGACGTTCGGTTCCGCTCGTAGATATTTCGGGAAATGGTGAAAGGAATGATGTAGTCTCCAGAATATTCAACTTCGGCTGACATATACTGTGCAGCTTACCTACGAAACTATTAACGGCGCAAAACAACGTACTGTCTCAAAAAATCAGCGTGGAACGTCCTTGGCAATCGTCGGCTCAAACTCAGGCAAAATGTGTGGCGAGGGTTGTAGGAAGGGGGGGATGACCATGTAGTACCAAACTAATAAAGCTTCGGCTGGGCATATACTGCAAAGCTTACCTAGAAGACTATTTATTGCGACCAACTTCCAGAAAGCAATGAAGACTTCAGCCAGAAAGAGTTGCCTCAGCAGGCAACACAGGGATGCGGTGTGTATTGAGTTGAAGAGGATTTATTTTCAATTTAATTTTGTGCGTATATTCTGCAAGCTTCGGTGACATATACTAAGTGTAGTGATTAATTTATCACTCACCTGAGAAACCTTTAATGGCGCCTCCTCTTCGTCTCAGCACACCAGCGGATTTCCTCAAAATTGTGCACCCTAGTGCAGCCAGTCTTCGAAGAACAGTGGTGGGCACCGTCACTCGTTTTTCGGATAGTTGATCGTTGATGATGATTGTGCTCCAGTAGCACGAAAGGCAGGATGAGATGTCGAAATAGGGAGTTAGAATCGTTCTTGTTGGCTTCGACCGGACATATACTGAACTTGTGTAATAATTTAATTACCTTACAAAACAGGTGAATCCGCAGGTTCAGTATCCAGATCGAAGATCCAAAACCAGATTCCAACCGACCGATGAAGAATTGTTCCAATTCTCGATGATGATGAAGCACCCAATCAGCAGTGTGATGGCTCAAGGGATTGCAGTGGAGAGAGAATTCTTTGCATTTGGAATGGTAATGATCAAAATTCAACAACTGCTTAACAAATCGTAACAATTTGCAACATTTGCAACAATTAGCACATTTTCACTCTCTCTGAGCACCGGTTTCTCTCATTTTAACTGAAACCTTCTAATTCTCTCTAACAAATTGTAACAAATTATAACAAATTCAATCATTGGCTTCAAAATTTGTTTGATCATTGACGATGATTCTCCGATTGTCTCAGTCCCCTGTGATGGCTTCACAATAGCATCTTCAGTTGCGATGGCGCCAAGGCGTGGATGATGCGACGCCAACTCAGAGATGCTATGGCGACGAAAGTTGTGTACAATAGCGCCGCTCAAGTAGAATGGCGCCCAGACGGAGATGATGCGACGCCAACTCGGCAGTACGATGGCGTCGAGAGTGATGAACAATACCGCCGTGCAGCAGGTGCAATGGCGATAGGGTATTGTAACCGTTGATGAAAAGCGCCCTGTGCGCTTTTGAATTTACCGGGACGTAGGATGGATCTGGTGGCGATTCCGGATGTTCCTGAGCCGTGTCAGGTCCTCTTCCGGCTCGAAGGACCAAAATGTTGGGTACCTGAATCCTTGGGATGGTTCTTCGATAGCTCAGGTTCGGGGCAGGCACCAACATCGACCGGGTGGGATTTTGAGCAGTGGAGATTGTGCACTGTATAGCACTTAGCAGCAACCACAGAATGTTCGGAGTTGTTCTCGAAATAAGTTAACGGCGATTTAACAAACTCAACACACGTTTAATTACCGTAAATAATTTAATGACCATATTTTACATAAAATCACAACTCTTTAATTTGACTTAATTTATTACAAACTACTATCTAAACATTCAACATAGATCCTAAATACTACGTCCGAGATTGGAGATGGCCCAATCGCAACTAGTTGATCATCTCCTCTGTTGACTACCAGCATCCCGATGGCCTGGCTGTTGATCGACGTAGATGACGTCATAGGTCGTCGGGTCCAGTTGAGATGATCGCTATTATTCCGCTCTCTTATCAGTTCCGTTGTTATCATTCTTCGCTTTATCAGTCGTCGCGGCTATCGGTTGATATCTCACGGATGTGAGATGTGGTATGGGAACCTCGGGGTGATATGTCCACTTCGCTCTCCAACAACAATTTTGACAATTTTGACAATTTTGACAATTTTGACAATTTTGACAATTTTGAAAATTTTGACAATTTTGACAATTTTGACAATTTTGACAATTTTGACAATTTTGACAATTTTGACAATTTTGACAATTTTGACAATTTTGACAATTTTGACAATTTTGACAATTTTGACAATTTTGACAATTTTGACAATTTTGACAATTTTGACAATTTTGACAATTTTGACAATTTTGACAATTTTGACAATTTTGACAATTTTGACAATTTTGACAATTTTGACAATTTTGACAATTTTGACAATTTTGACAATTTTGACAATTTTGACAATTTTAACAATTTTGACAATTTTGACAATTTTGACAATTTTGACAATTTTGACCATTTTGACCATTTTGACAATTTTGACAATTTTGACAATTTTGACAATTTTGACAATTTTGACAATTTTGACAATTTTGACAATTTTGACAATTTTGACAATTTTGACAATTTTGACAATTTTGACAATTTTGACAATTTTGACAATTTTGACAATTTTGACAATTTTGACAATTTTGACAATTTTGACAATTTTGACAATTTTGACAATTTTGACAATTTTGACAATTTTGACAATTTTGACAATTTTGACAATTTTGACAATTTTGACAATTTTGACAATTTTGACAATTTTGACAATTTTGACAATTTTGATAATTTTTACAATTTTGACAATTTTGACAATTTTGACAATTTTGACAATTTTGACAATTTTGACAATTTTGACAATTTTGACAATTTTGACAATTTTGACAATTTTGACAATTTTGACAATTTTGACAATTTTGACAATTTTGACAATTTTGACAATTTTGACAATTTTGACAATTTTGACAATTTTGACAATTTTGACAATTTTGACAATTTTGACAATTTTAACAATTTTGACAATTTTGACAATTTTGACAATTTTGACAATTTTGACAATTTTGACAATTTTGACAATTTTGACAATTTTGACAATTTTGACAATTTTGACAATTTTGACAATTTTGACAATTTTGACAATTTTGACAATTTTGACAATTTTGACAATTTTGACAATTTTGACAATTTTGACAGTTTTGACAATTTTGACAATTTTGACTGACAATTTTGACAATTTTGACAATTTTGACTATTTTGACAATTTTGACAATTTTGACAATTTTGACAATTTTGACAATTTTGACAATTTTGACAATTTTGACAATTTTGACAATTTTGACAATTTTGACAATTTTGACAATTTTGACAATTTTGACAATTTTGACAATTTTGACAATTTTGACAATTTTGACAATTTTGACAATTTTGACAATTTTGACAATTTTGACAATTTTGACAATTTTGACAATTTTGACAATTTTGACAATTTTGACAATTTTGACAATTTTGACAATTTTGACAATTTTGACAATTTCGACAATTTTGACTATTTTGACAATTTTGACAATTTTGACAATTTTGACAATTTTGACAATTTTGACAATTTTGACAATTTTGACAATTTTGACAATTTTGACAATTTTGACAATTTTGACAATTTTGACAATTTTGACAATTTTGACAATTTTGACAATTTTGACAATTTTGACAATTTTGACAATTTTGACAATTTTGACAATTTTGACAATTTTGACAATTTTGACAATTTTGACAATTTTGACAATTTTGACAATTTTGACAATTTTGACAATTTTGACAATTTTGACAATTTTGACAATTTTGACAATTTTGACAATTTTGACAATTTTGACAATTTTGACAATTTTGACAATTTTGACAATTTTGACAATTTTGACAATTTTGACAATTTTGACAATTTTGACAATTTTGACAATTTTGACAATTTTGACAATTTTGACAATTTTGACAATTTTGACAATTTTGACAATTTTGACAATTTTGACAATTTTGACAATTTTGACAATTTTGACAATTTTGACAATTTTGACAATTTTGACAATTTTGACAATTTTGACAATTTTGACAATTTTGACAATTTTGACAATTTTGAAAATTTTGACAATTTTGGCAATTTTGATAATTTACTAGAAAGCTCTGGGCAATTGATTTTTGAAAGGGAAAGCAAAAATCCATCATTCGCCCCCAAACTAACCCGTGACGATTAACTCGTTTCTTTTATAACTCTTTCATGCTTCAAGGAAAACTTTCTGGCCGGGTCGTGCTTTTACCGTTGGCTTCATGCTGAAAATGATGATGGTGCAGTGTCGAAAAAGCACAGAAGTAAATGCAATCATTTCGAAGGCAAAAATAGTTGTCTGCTGATTATTTTGGTACGTGACGAGCTGGAAGGAAAATTGCCATTCGTGTAATAACATCATCAACAGTTGGGAGAAGGAAAAATCAATAACGCTTCAATTTCCAGCTCATTTGAGAAGCACGTTTAGCGCATTAAAAATCTATGATACTCGCTAGATGAGGATAATAACGAACATAAAATTTCCAAAATCATATTATCTTTATATTTGTTCAATTGGATTCATTATCAACCAAAATTTCCAAAAGCACAAGTTAGTTTGGAAAAGGATATAAGACTTTCGGATATGTGGAGATCTTAGGATAAGTATTTCTGTAAAAAACAACTACCCCATAATAAGAAATCATCAATGACAGTTGATGAGTGAATTCGAAAAGCAAACAATGACACAATACAATTGGCCACACGTCAATCGAAGCGTCTAACCATTGTCGACCATTATCGGCGTCAGCTGCGAAGAGGCAAAACGAGACGTAACATAGCTCAATGTGTCGAGATTGACTGCACCCTGATAGATTGGGCTCGAATTCAGCCATCGCAACACTAATTGAAGGTTAGTCAAATGGCAGTTGATATCCATTCTCACAAATAGTTCAGTCAATTTTCAACCTTCGTCGTCGGTACCTTCCTTATTTATGAAGCCCTTAGTTTTTTTTAGCTCCAAATTCCAACTTTCCTCACATTCCGACTAACGCAACGCAATAATGGTGGGACCTGCGCCGAAGAATGTTTCCTCCCATCAACCATCAAACTGGGCACCAGAAGACGTGAGGAGGGTCGATACGGGAGGGAAAAAAACTAGTCTAAGATGAAAACAAAAAATACCGCCAGGCCGGAAAAGGGACCATCATGTTTCATCGGCCGACATTCTTCTTTTATAACGTCGTCGTCGTCGGTTTCTACCTGTGCCTGTACGCTCAATAAAGAGTGGACCATAAATTAATGGAGGACATCATATTACATTTCCTTCTTTCGGGTTGCCCTTTTTTCCTCATTTCGACCTTTCTTTCCGACTCTTCTTAATCTATCATCACAATGTTATCGAATCGAATAAAACCTAGTTTTTTCCATTGTTGGGTCGGTTTTTACTTTCGTGGGTCCCGAAACCAGTAGGCGGCCTCCGAGTAGTGGCTGATCCTATTTGGGAAAGAATGAAAGCCCGAGAAGAAAAGAACATGGCCTACATGAAGGCAAAAAGGTGAAAAACCGCCTTTCCGAAGGTTCCCATCGTTTCTATGGGTGCTTGGGATCGGGCGTATGGGAAAAATTCTTGCATTTTGAGAAAAGTTTTGAAATTCACCGTTCAAACTACATAATATTTATCGGATACTCCCGTACGAACTCCGTTTCGCTTTTAACTTCAGATGCGTGATGAGTGTGTAAAAAAGGTAATTGAGATGCATTTTCACGACAATATTGCATAAGATATTAACAGTAACATAAGATATTAAACAGTATTTGTAAAAGACACTTTTGATTGTCTATCAAACACTTTTGATTGTCTATCAAACCCCCGTGCACAAATTTTTCGCTTGTTCGGATGCACAATCACGCAATCATTGCTTAAATATGAAACAGATGATATGAAATCTCAATTGCATAACGCATAATAACGAAATAACTGCAAAAATGTTAAGAAGTTTATATGGACGTCCCGTTTTCTATCCTTTGATTCAGAATATGAAATCAGAAATCCGTTGTTCATTTTGTAAAACTCCCGTGCAAAAAATTCCGTCTCGATTCGATGCACAGTAAGATAATTATTGCAGAAACATTGAAAAATCAAAACGACCTCTTTTTCAAACCACGATCCAAAAATTGACACCTGTGATCAATTACTTTTACTGTAAAACTCCTATGTGCCAATTTTCATTACAATACTATGTACAATCAACACAATATTGCAAAAACTGTGAACAAATTATATGGACGACCCATTTCAACGTCCTCCAACTCAAATTTTGAAACCTGAAAGCAATAGAGCGTCCGTCAAATCTCCTCTATGTGGAAAATTACATCACAATCCGATGTATATTAACGCCAATTTTGGAAAAACATTGAACAGTTGATATGGACGACCCCTTTGGCTGACCCTTGACCCCAAATTTAATACCTGGAATCAATTGCTTTTCACTCAAAACTTCTGTGATGCAATTTTCTTCAGAATCAAATGTATTATAACGCCAATATCGCAAAAACATCAAACAGTGGATATGGACGACCTGTTTTGCCGATCACTGTTCCTAACTTTGATACCTAAAATCGATTTCTCGCTCCTCAAAACACTTGAGTGCAAATTTTCATCACAATCCGATTTATAATAACGTAAATATAGCTAAAACAATATTGGCCATGTATGGACGATCCCTTTCAAAATGCGTCATCCGAAAATCTAAAAACTTTTTTCGTCATCCCTTGTTCTAATGAGAATATATGCCAAATTTTAGCTCTCTAGGTCTTAAGACGTCGGCCTATAGAGGCAAACGAACATACATACAGAAATTTCTTTTTAAATATTGAGATAATAGAATGTTTTGGTTAAGAAATGGAAAAGTTTTTTACCATAGGTGCAAGGAATCGCCTCATTTTCGCAAAGTTGACGATTGCGTGTATGCCATAAATAGATTATTATAAATAATTATCATCAACCACATTATCATTCATTGAAAAAAAAACATGCAAAATGCATATGGTAATTGACTACTGGTGAACGGTTTCACCTCAATTTCTTCGTAGTTTTTATATTAATGTAGTATTCATTCACCGCAATTCTTTCAAAAGTATCTTTTTCCCATACTTTAGGACCAAAAGTATGGGAAAATATTCTTTTTAAAGTTTTTTAATTTCTTAACAGTTGTAAACTGTTACCACTAAATTGCCCTCAGTTTTTTTTTAAAAGAGAAGTATTGGACCAAAAAGTAACCGAAATTGAAGAAACAGGATGCAGCCACCTAGAACACTATTTAGACGAAGAAAAAGTTGGAAAATCGTATCAACATCATGACTGAAAAAAGTGTGACCAGCTGATAGGAGATATCATTTCTCATTTCACATTTTTCTTACAAAAAACGATGAATAATAACAGGCAACAAAATGCTGTCAAAATGTTGAATATCCAACTAGTAGGAAATGAGCTATCAGGAAAAGATAGTATGTCATTTCTAAAACGGCAAAGCTTTAAGTAGAGGAGAGTGGGGAAACGTGGGCCACTTTAAATATCTCAGCTGTGTGTTGAGAAAAAAATCTTAATTCAACTGTCATCGTCGTCGCTTTGCGCAAGCATGTTTTTCTATGTGTTGTTGACTTATGTACGCATCATATGTTCGTTTTATTTGACTAGCATAGAAAAATGTACTTACATAATTAAACAAGCACTCACAAATTGCGTCCGCGGGAGACCTAAAGTACATAACAAAAATTCGCTCATACGCTTATGATCTTAGTTCTGTCATGTTCTTTCAGGTGGAAAAAGAATTTCTGATGAAACATCAATAAGTCACACAAAAGCAACCAATTTGCAAATCATAGCTTGTGGGGAATCGTGGGCCACATTTTGTTGGGTATCTTGGGCCACCTATATGTTGGTGTTTTTAAATATACACATTCAGAACTTAAAATACGTTATTACTATCTGTATAGTTTTCTTATGCCTACTGAGTTATGAAAAATGTTTAGTCTATCTTTTCTAAAGCGATAGAGACGAACATAAATCTTATATTAGGAAATTTGCCAAATCGTTCGCGAGTCAGGGTTTAGGAACTATTCGATCATAAACAACTCTCTTTTTTGTTTCCTCATCTGAAATTGCTGTAAAATAATTAAATGAATTATTAAATTTCAGTTTTGGGTCAACTCATAAACTTTGCACGTTATCTAGTCAATTCGGATCTGGTGGCCCACGTTTCTCCACAGTTTTTCAAAATAAAAACAAACTAATTTTTAAACAGTCAGAGCTCGGGAAATCGATGGGAATAAAAAAAAAATCCTAATGATACCTTAAAAATGTAGAAAACCATTCCATTGATTTTTTTTCTTTTTTTCTTTTATAATAAAGAAGTTATGAAGCAAAGAAAAAAAGTGGCCCATGATACCCCACTCTTCCCTACATATTTGGTTGTTGGACTAGGACTAATCAGTTTGGATTTTTTTGAATCATGAAATTTTCAATGATAAAAGTCAGACTAAGAAATAAAAAAAGTGAAATGAAAAAAATGCAGTTCTACTGATTTAGACCACAATGAATCGCTTAGGTAGAGGCTTAAGCTTAGGTAAATCGAGAACTAAAAAAATTCTCCTCGATTAATTGCTAAACCAATCCATTTCGGATAGTAACTTACGGAACCCAATTCCGAACCTGGCAGCTTTTCACTGCCGTTTTTGGTTTACCTTATCGGCCACTTTCAGGAGCAAATGTCAACCTCATGTCTTGCTGATTCTGTGGTTAATAAATATTCATGGAAAGTGCGTGGTGCTGACCTACGGAACGATGCTTCGGTAATCCCAAGAACGAAGACGGTTGATGGTGGGCCAAGAAAATTGAACCTGTCAGGCAAATTTATTTCCATTCCTGTTTTTTTTCTGGTCAAAATAAAAAAGGGCCCACAACCAGCAAGGGATGGATGACCAGGGGCGCGACCATTCTTTCGTCCACCAAATGTGCCACCGCATCTTATCCTCGAGACCATTGATAATTGCGCCTTTGTTACACCTTCGGGGTCCCTGCGGAAGGGCGCAAATAGTTGGAAGAAGAAGAAGCACCAAACGGTCAGTTGTCGAATGTCAGTTTGCTGAATGACGTTCGTTGTTTGAAATTTATTATCCTTCTTTGGTCGGTCTGACTGAGCTGGGTTGATCGTTCGATTGGTTCCGATTGGGACCTTTTTGGTTCTGTGGCAGGTTTCTTGAAGGCTCTGCTCTCCTTGAAGCCACACGGCCTTGCATGTGCAGGGATCACAATTTGTGTAAATTGCCACAAAATCCCAAACCCATCTGCATTTGCAAGTAGATATAGAATGAGGAGGACGAATGCGACAACCATGAAATCCGGTAAGGTCAATGCGTTAAATCCTTCTTCCTTTTTCAGAACTTTTGACTTACGTCGTTTGCAAAAAGCAAAAAAAAAGTAAACTGTTCACCTTTTTTCTATTTTCTTCTTTCAGCTAGCAAGACACGGTGGGAGTTTTGCTGTCAAGTGATGTCAGTCACTTGTTATCCAATTTGGAACGGGATCTGTTACGGTGTAGGAATTTCGAAGCCCAACCAGAAAGGTGAAGCTGGTCCTGATTGATTTTTATCTTCTGTTTTCATATTCTCAAAAAATCCTGTCAGTAAAGCGTAAATGTTTTCCCTAGAACCATTCGTTCCGTTTCGTTCCGTTTCCATTTCGGTCACGGCCAAGAGAGTCCAGATCTTAAGCCCAGGAGTTGGGTGCGTGTGTTGCCAAAACAAGAACGAACAATATTTTGACTTTTTAATCGGATCTCTGACCATGGCGTGGCCAATGCAATGGCAAAGCAAGGCGAATGGAAAGGTGAAATATTTGGGATAATTTTTCTCCTAAACTGGCAGACAGGCTCAGCTGCGGTTTTGGGATGGTAAATGGGATTTCTTGCGAGGTTTCTCCTGAATTTATCCATCAATTAGGTGGAATTTTAGATGTTTTTCCTCGGAAACCCAAATATTTGGTTCCTAATCGCATTTTGTTTTTTTAATGATATCCTCAAGTCAAATCGGAAAATGTAAGCTTCAGTCATAATCTAGATTATTCTCATCCTTATTCGGAAACTCAAAACTAATAATCGTATCTAAAATTATGTTCAAATGAAAGGTGTAAAATAATTTTATTTGAAGTGTATCTATTTTTTGAAAAAAAAAATCGTTTACTTAAACGTGGTTGTTGCAATTCGCACTTTTGAAACATTTTTTTTTAACAAAAACAACAAAAACGTTAAAAATGACAAAAGTGACAAAAGTGACAAAAATGACAAAAATGACAAAAATGACAAAAATGACAAAAATGACAAAAATGACAAAAATGACAAAAATGACAAAAATGACAAAAATGACAAAAATGACAAAAATGACAAAAATGACAAAAATGACAAAAATGACAAAAATGACAAAAATGACAAAAATGACAAAAATGACAAAAATGACAAAAATGACAAAAATGACAAAAATGACAAAAATGACAAAAATGACAAAAATGACAAAAATGACAAAAATGACAAAAATGACAAAAATGACAAAAATGACAAAAATGACAAAAATGACAAAAATGACAAAAATGACAAAAATGACAAAAATGACAAAAATGACAAAAATGACAAAAATGACAAAAATGACAAAAATGACAAAAATGACAAAAATGACAAAAATGACAAAAATGACAAAAATGACAAAAATGACAAAAATGACAAAAATGACAAAAATGACAAAAATGACAAAAATGACAAAAATGACAAAAATGACAAAAAATGACAAAAATGACAAAAATGACAAAAATGACAAAAATGACAAAAATGACAAAAATGACAAAAATGACAAAAATGACAAAAATGACAAAAATGACAAAAATGACAAAAATGACAAAAATGACAAAAATGACAAAAATGACAAAAATGACAAAAATGACAAAAATGACAAAAATGACAAAAATGACAAAAATGACAAAAATGACAAAAATGACAAAAATGACAAAAATGACAAAAATGACAAAAATGACAAAAATGACAAAAATGACAAAAATGACAAAAATGACAAAAATGACAAAAATGACAAAAATGACAAAAATGACAAAAATGACAAAAATGACAAAAATGACAAAAATGACAAAAATGACAAAAATGACAAAAATGACAAAAATGACAAAAATGACAAAAATGACAAAAATGACAAAAATGACAAAAATGACAAAAATGACAAAAATGACAAAAATGACAAAAATGACAAAAATGACAAAAATGACAAAAATGACAAAAATGACAAAAATGACAAAAATGACAAAAATGACAAAAATGACAAAAATGACAAAAATGACAAAAATGACAAAAATGACAAAAATGACAAAAATGACAAAAATGACAAAAATGACAAAAATGACAAAAATGACAAAAATGACAAAAATGACAAAAATGACAAAAATGACAAAAATGACAAAAATGACAAAAATGACAAAAATGACAAAAATGACAAAAATGACAAAAATGACAAAAATGACAAAAATGACAAAAATGACAAAAATGACAAAAATGACAAAAATGACAAAAATGACAAAAATGACAAAAATGACAAAAATGACAAAAATGACAAAAATGACAAAAATGACAAAAATGACAAAAATGACAAAAATGACAAAAATGACAAAAATGACAAAAATGACAAAAATGACAAAAATGACAAAAATGACAAAAATGACAAAAATGACAAAAATGACAAAAATGACAAAAATGACAAAAATGACAAAAATGACAAAAATGACAAAAATGACAAAAATGACAAAAATGACAAAAATGACAAAAATGACAAAAATGACAAAAATGACAAAAATGACAAAAATGACACAAATGACAAAAATGACAAAAATGACAAAAATGACAAAAATGACAAAAATGACAAAAATGACAAAAATGACAAAAATGACAAAAATGACAAAAATGACAAAAATGACAAAAATGACAAAAATGACAAAAATGACAAAAATGACAAAAATGACAAAAATGACAAAAATGACAAAAATGACAAAAATGACAAAAATGACAAAAATGACAAAAATGACAAAAATGACAAAAATGACAAAAATGACAAAAATGACAAAAATGACAAAAATGACAAAAATGACAAAAATGACAAAAATGACAAAAATGACAAAAATGACAAAAATGACAAAAATGACAAAAATGACAAAAATGACAAAAATGACAAAAATGACAAAAATGACAAAAATGACAAAAATGACAAAAATGACAAAAATGACAAAAATGACAAAAATGACAAAAATGACAAAAATGACAAAAATGACAAAAATGACAAAAATGACAAAAATGACAAAAATGACAAAAATGACAAAAATGACAAAAATGACAAAAATGACAAAAATGACAAAAATGACAAAAATGACAAAAATGACAAAAATGACAAAAATGACAAAAATGACAAAAATGACAAAAATGACAAAAATGACAAAAATGACAAAAATGACAAAAATGACAAAAATGACAAAAATGACAAAAATGACAAAAATGACAAAAATTACAAAAATTACAAAAATGACAAAAATGACAAAAATGACAAAAATGACAAAAATGATGACAAAAATGACAAAAATGACAAAAATGATAAAAATGACAAAAATGACAAAAATGACAAAAATGACAAAAATGACAAAAATGACAAAAATGACAAAAATGACAAAAATGACAAAAATGACAAAAATGACAAAAATGACAAAAATGACAGAAATGACAAAAATTACAAAAATTACAAAAATGACAAAAATGACAAAAATGACAAAAATGACAAAAATGATGACAAAAATGACAAAAATGACAAAAATGTCAAAAATGACAAAAATGATAAAAATGACAAAAATGACAAAAATGACAAAAATGACAAAAAATGACAAAAATGACAAAAATGACAAAAATGACAAAAATGACAAAAATGACAAAAATGACAAAAATGACAAAAATGACAAAAATGACAAAAATGACAAAAATGACAAAAATGACAAAAATGACAAAAATGACAAAAATGACAAAAATGACAAAAATGACAAAAATGACAAAAATGACAAAAATGACAAAAATGACAAAAATGACAAAAATGACAAAAATGACAAAAATGACAAAAATGACAAAAATGACAAAAATGACAAAAATGACAAAAATGACAAAAATGACAAAAATGACAAAAATGACAAAAATGACAAAAATGACAAAAATGACAAAAATGACAAAAATGACAAAAATTACAAAAATTACAAAAATTACAAAAATGACAAAAATGACAAAAAATGACAGAAATGACAAAAATTACAAAAAAAAATCTACAAAAAATGACAAAAATTTAAAAAAGTTTACAAAAAAATACTATAATTTTCAATTTTTTTTATAAAATTATCCAAGTTTATAAAAGTAGCGAAAACAATTAAGAAATTAGCTAATTCATTTATCTGAGCTAACGGTCATAAATTCAATCCTTGGAGTCAAACGAGCTCTTTCGAGTTTTTCAATTTCAGATGAATTGATAGGGCCTCAAATTTTCAAATATGAATCAAACAGGCTAGAGTTTTTTCTTTGAAAAGCTTAGACTAGAATTTACCACGCTATTTTATCAATGGGAAGTCCAACTGTAGGAGCAATTATCCGCTTGCATGTCCTCAGCATGCGCACAGTAATTGACGATAATTAAATGTTAATATTTTTTATGCTGCTGCTGCTGCTTCGAATCACTTGTAGAGAAAACTTGTCTGAACTGTTCAGAAATAGAGTAAAGTTAAAAAACAGTTGAAAACAATTTCACGTGTATAACAGACGAGGAGGGGCTTCTGGAATGGAAGGATGGGAAGTGGATAATGTTTAAATCACACGCAATTTACAACATGGTTTATCCCCTCTCGCTACTCCTTTTTGTTTGCTTTCGATGATCAACGCTCCGAGTTGACTGAGCTTAACAAACGCAATCTCTTAATCGACGAATGTTGCTTGCGCTAACTGGCAATTCAAGTTTGCGCTGAACAGTTCGAACCATCAACCGGATAATGACTCGAACAGATCCGAAACGGGGGATTCTCTTCAGCCTTCATCCTTCCACCTTCTTCAAACCTCAGATCGAGGTTGTTTTCATTCGGAAGCAGATCTTGGGACGATGAAATTTGCTGTTGTCTGTCGCTTGTTTGCCAATTGAGTTTCAAAGATTTTATTCATTAAGGAATCTTTTCATAAATATGCGAAAATAATCTGAAAATTGGGATTTTTTTAACGTCGATAGTTGTATTTAAAATATTTCCCATGAACTTAAAGTAAAAGTAATGCAATTCATACCTTTGAATTTCTTTCACACCCTCTCACTTCAAATCATTCTTTATGCACTGATACTGCGTTGACAAAACTCCAGTGACCACAAACCGTCTCATAAAACCACAAAGATTACACCCCATCAAAAAGTGGCACTGCTGGCGCGCACGGTCACTGGAAATAGGCTTATAGAAGGCTCCATAAACCGAGAGCTTTGAATTCCTTTCCAACGCCCACGCAAGTGGGCCTGCAATGGGAACAGAAGGCAGCCAGACACTTACGTATCAGTCCGTCAACTATTTTATTGTTTTTATCCCGCGGTGTCGGCGAGCGAAGAAACCCTCCAGATACGATTTCTCAGCTTCCATCCGGGACGATCCATGGCCAAGACGCCGCCCGCCGACATACTTAGGAAAATAATGTCCACTTCCAAAGGCGCAGGGGTTCGTCGCTTTTATCTTGTCTGGAAGCGGTTGGTTTTATGCTCCCTACTTATAGCGGGATAGATGACGTTCCCGGTCACCGGTCTCTAAGTGCCCGGAGTCCGACGCGGATCCTTCGTTCGTCGACACCTTTTTTGTTCACCGATTATCACCTAGCTGCCTAGCTAGACGACAAACATAGCGATTGAATCCGGGAGACCGTCAGAGTGCTTCCGAGGATGAGATAAGATAGGTAACCGTCGCTGCATAGACTTACAAAAAAAAGGAAAAAATATTCAAGTTTTAGAAAAAAACAACATTTACAGGTTTGCTGATAAAGCATAATTCATCTTGAATCTGGACGCACTGTATATTGTACCACAGCGCTCTTAGTGGTCGGATCTGGAATTTTGACAGTACTTTGTTTTCGAACGTTTCCTCTATCAGTGCTGAAAATTTCATTACGATTCGTTTTGTTTCAAAAAAGTTACACATAATTTCAGCCGCGAGATGAAATTTAATGTTGGACACCCACGTCAAAAACCCGACGTTCAAAAATCGCGAAATTGTTATAAATGGTCAAATCGACCGTGTGCAGTGTTTTGTTAAGATGCATACTATCGATCGGCAGGTTCATACCAAGCGTCAAAGTGGATGTAAGGATCGGAAACTGCATTTGAAGGTGTTGAGAACGATCAAGGCAAACCCAGGGCAGTCAGACTATGCCATCGCCAAGAAATTCATCAACATCAACCCACCCAACTGCCCTCAATTCCGCCCTATCGAAAAATTTTGGGCAATTGTCAAGCAGAAGATGAAGAAGAATGGTAGGACGACTCGAGATGCAACAGAGATGAAGAGATTGTGTAAAAAATGGCCACAGAGGTCAGCGAATAGGGGTTTTTTTTTATTAGTTGTTAACCCCGGTGGTAAATCCATTTTATGGATTGCATTCCAAGGCGCGGCGAGCCACCGCGTCCCCCACGTTTGCTACTCTGGGTCCATGGGTGCAATTGGACGACTCATGATACAATGCTAAGGAACACTGTACCCCTTACGCCATAAAGTCCATCTGGGCAACTGACCTTTGTTCCCACTTCGAACTGTTTGACACACTTTGCTTCAATAGTGGGGGAGGTCAATTCGCGCTGGTGCGCTCCCAGGCAATACTCGTTTCCGAATCCTCTGTCAGCAATACCTCATTCTAACACAACTCGATGCGCAACCCCTCCTCTGACGAGTTAGGACCCGACATCTCATCGTGTGAACGCAGTGCAACTACTAACTTTGTGAACCCAGTCCAGGAAGTCCGGAAACACAAAGCGAGTTGTCGACGACTTTTTCTCTGTTCAAACACGCGGGTAGGGGGGGTAAGCCCCCTGAGCCACGTGTAGGACTCAGACTCCTACGAACTCACAAGTAGTGTTGACTTAAGCCACCACTCAGCGCAATTACTCGATCTTCAAGTCGGGTGCTTGATTCACCCGGAGCGCAGATCGAGCTATAGACCGCCCTCATCAGGTCACACTCGCGGTTTAGGCGCATCAATTCCCGAAACGCGTGTCGAACCCTGCCACCTCCGGCTTAAACTGTGCCTCTCTGACACCGACATGTAAAACACGTCCCTAAGTGATCGGCCCACCATTGGCCACCACTTTGCGCATTTATTCTTTTTGCGAGTCGGGTCTATACCCACCGAAGCGCAAAACGAGTTGGCGATCGCTCTCCCTCCGGTCACGTCCGCATATCAGGGTCATGACCCCCCAAGGGCGTGATGGACCCTCACGCTCAAACCCAAGTACTGGTACCTAAGTACCCGGGTGCACCACTTCTTCCGCGCGGGTTTGGCAGACCCGTCGACAGCCTCTAGTGGGTTTAGTGTAGCTCTCTTGGGCGTACATCTGTAATACGCCGGACTTGCAGACACGTTTCCACTCTGCACCACGGGGAGGTACGGGAACTACGTCGCAGACCCAGCGAATAGGGTGTCCAAACTACGATGAATGGTACTCAACGAAAAGTTCGAAATTTCATCAACACAACATCGGAATATTTTTTTTTATTATTTTTCCTTTAAAGTGCAATAAAAACCCTACATCGTGCAGGTAACAGATTTACGGTAGCAATAGTGGCTGGTTTGTGGAGGTGATTGCGGCGGGAGTGAGGAGCACAGAGTTATAGTCTTCGGTGAAGAGGGTTGCGTGCGGGGTGGGAGAGCTTTGGCGGTGGGGTGGTCGTTGCAACAATCAACCACTTATCCCAAACGCAAAATTAATAGGTTGATTGACTAACCTCTTGGACCGGGCAGGCGGTCAACTCAATGTGCTGTGATGATCTTGGAACAAAAAACGGGCGAACACGAAATTATTGCGACACCGAAAATGTCATGCCAATTTACTCATGTTAAGAATCAAACCAAAATTTTAGGGTAATTTTATACATAAATTTGCTTAAAAAATAAAAAAAAAAAGTTAATCGATGGAACCTGTAACAATCCCTTATGTTACAGCCCGCTCAGTCACATGGACTCGCCAAAGAACACCCAGGGTCGGCTCACTAGCCCAAGAAAAGACTCAAAGTTAGAGTGCCGGAACCAAACCATTTATTAGGCTATCTTAACTTTTTGGCACTTTCCCTGAATCCCTAACCTGGCCTAAGTTCCCTAACTTCTCAATTACAATCGACTTACGGTTCTTGTGTGTGGTGTGTCGTGTAAGGGCCCGTCGATGCGCGCTGCTGCTTGCCTTGGCTTTCCGCTGCTCGGTGCTGTACCGCCGTTCGTGGTCACCGTGGTCAAGACCACCAACGCTCTCCAGGACAAATGGGTACCTCGATGTCAAACTCCAGACTTCGGGAGGATTTAACTGCAACAGTTGAACGACTATGGAACCACCTGGATACACCGTCGGCCTCTGTCTCCGTTTCTGGACCCGATAGACCTTGCTGCTATCGCGGTCCCAGTTTCGACGTGGTTAAGGCGAAGTAGCTTTGATATCGGCTCTTCAGTGTGATTGAGGACCTCGTGTATTAGTC
Organism: Uranotaenia lowii; assembly: GCF_029784155.1. NCBI lineage: Eukaryota > Metazoa > Arthropoda > Insecta > Diptera > Culicidae > Uranotaenia > Uranotaenia lowii. Next base: position 22,055 of record NW_026598857.1, read on the forward strand.
CAACACGAAGATCAGGCCACTCAACCTGGGTTCGGTCGATTCGATAATTTTTCCGGCTGTGCCCGATAGTTATTGGCGCTATCGTGGTTTCAGCCTCTCGACACTCGGATTATCGCGACGGGTAAAGACGTCCCGTTTAACCGCGCGAGACACTATTTTAAAGTTTAACTTTCTGCACTGCAGCTTAGATTTTTGGGTGTTAGCTGCCTCGAGGTCTCGATCCAAGTGGAAGAGGAAGTTGCTTAACGCAATTTTCCCTCCTCCTAGATTTTCCTCCAGACTCGTCTAAATTGTTTTTAGACGACTCCTGGAGTTTTCAGGGGTGTGTCGTGGTTCGTGTGGTGTTGTAGAAGGCTGAATACAGTACCTGACATGTGTATTTTGTGTTGTTTTTATTTATTCATTGTGCCATTTCTCCTGTCAGATATTCTAGCTATGAAATTTCACTGTTTTTTATTTATTTATTTTTAGAATATTTATTATGATTTTAATTTGTTGCTTTGCTAGGTGAAATTTCCTTAAAACTACCCTAAACTCCTAAATAAAATAAACGATTTGGTCAGCTCCCCTGGGTGCCCCTTTGCTAGCGTGGCCGTAACATATGTAACAAGTGCTCGGTTAGTGATGTCAGTGTTTGTTGGAATTTTTGTTCGCGTAAACTTTAAATGTGCCAAGAAGATTCTTTGCTTGTGGAGAAGCTGACCTACGTCGAAGTTCGCCCCAAACCCCTAAGCACCAACCTGACAACAGAGCTCAACGTCATGCTTCGCAACCTCACTACCAGATGGCGGTAGTGTAACGCGGCGAAAAGGCGAAGCGAATTGAGGATCGAAATGGGGCGAAAGAACGGTGACGTCTAAGAACTTTTTACGCGGCTACGGGATCAAAGACCTGCCGAAAATCGGCCATTTTCACTACCATCGACTACAACAGCACATCGTAGACAGCGTGCAGTGTCTAGTAGTGAAGAATAAAATTCCGGAATACACCGATTATCAGGATATCCAGGTAAACACGAACCTCTACCCCGTAACCGCAGTGACCACCGTTCTTCAACGCCAACCTAAAACCCCATTTCGATTTCTCCAGGACCCTGAGGTTTTACCTTTGTAAAAGGTGTTGTTCGTCCCGAGTGAGATCCGCCATTGCTGCCGTCGCTCCCTAATCCAGTGGCCATACTCAGCGAAGCGCTATTGCCGCCTAAATCCACCTACGGTCAGCAACCGAGACTTCGGTCCGTCAACCACCCGAGCATCGGTCAGTGAGTGCTGTGAAGGTCTCCCGCCGCCCGGTGTTTCCCAAGATCGTCAGCCCGTCAACAACGCAGCTGAGGTTACCGACCTACAACCAACTTGGTCCGGTATTGGGGTTGGTAAACCGTCAGGCCGGTTAGACGAAGGAGGTGTATCGCCGTTCAACCGACGCATCCGTGGTGCCATTGCCGATACGAGGTAGGAGGTAGACATAAGGGGGGGGACGTTGTCCCAAGTGTGCACTTACCAAAACCAGGGTAAAAATAAACGTGGGAGGTTTCAAAGCAGATAAGGTGTTTTCTTGGCTAGCCGAATCGCTCTTAGCATAAGCCGACCCTGAGGCAAATATAGGGGAGTTTCAGCACCGCTGAACCCGCTAGCCGACACATGGTTATACATAGTGCACGCTAACTTTTGGCTACCCCTTAAAGGCGTAAAATTGACCCTTTATTGAGAACCCCCATGATCTGTCAAATAACGGGTCATTATATCGGATCAATATTACCCCTTATTTTAAAAGGCTCGATTCCCTTCAAAAAGGGCAGTTTTAGATGCGTTACATTAAAAGCGTTGAATTCGGCATGATGAGAGATCTCATCAACATCGATGTTGTGGTAAGTTTTAATTGTAAAAATTTGAATTGTATTCTTTCCTATTTATATTCATTCATTTTATTTCAGCAGCACAGCAAAG
>NW_026598858.1:0-24000 GCF_029784155.1 Uranotaenia lowii
TTAGGTGCTGGCAGACCTTGCTTGAGCCTCGAACAATCCCTTCGCCGCACCGTATCATCCTCCCATATCGGGTGGGCTGTTACTTCCGCCGTTGAGTACGACAGACCTATCCAGTCCTCCACACTGCTTTCATGCATTGACACTGGACACCACCATTCAATTTTAGCACGCGTGATACAGCTGACAACAGCTGCAATTCCGCGCACTTCAGCGCGCCCGAAGGACGTTCGATGTTCCTGTCCATTCTGTGGACTTTCTCTGGTGCTCCATTCCCTTGTCATCTGTTGGCCAAGCGATTGAGAGGGTATTTCCGCACCGGTGACCCCTTCTCGTACTCCGAACCACCGCATCGATCCTAGGGAAACGAAACTGTCCTCCTGCAGTTGGCTAATCCCACAAAAGGGACTTCGAAACACGTCTTTGACCACCAGTAGACACGAAAAAAACCGGCAAATGTGTCCTCAGCTGATGAAAGGCGGTGGCCCTATTGAACTTCGGAAGGTTTTCGAATGACTCACCCCTTTAGATCGGCACGAACATGTGTCCTCCGGAAGAGGGCGCCGAAACTTGCTTTCCTTGGTTGGCTGCTTGTCCGCCGAAGCACTAGGTGGTAGCGGCGTCTGAATGTGCTTTCAGCCAACAGGGAAGTGGCGAGTTGCCCTCTCGGATATCGGAACCGGAAGTGCACAAGGTCACTGGTGAATCTCGAGAGCTCAAAATAGGCCGATCAAAAAAGGGGTCCTGTCAGAAAAAGAGTTTCCGTTCAGGAATAAATATAACTTTGGTTCCAAGAAATACTCACGGTTTCAATCCCTTTTCCGTAGACCTTGGGTAATTGCCTGTCTGGCTGTTTTTTTTTCAATTTCGAACAGCTTGTTACTGGTGGCCAATCGGTGGAGCACGGCTAGAAAATACCAACTGTTTAATTAGGTTATGCAGGTGGAGCTGCCAACTTAACAAGATTTATTTTGTTGTTTTTATTTTTCTTTCCGCACGCCAGACTCCGTTTTCTCAAAGTCGATGCGATTTTCTATACCTTGATTTGTTTCGGTGTTATCTCCTTCTTGCTTCCCAAATAAAATAGCTTTCGCTCTAGCATGTATTCATGCATCTGCTTGAAAGAGTGGGTTATTGAAGATGTTTGCAAATCTCGCGTAACATTTCAAAAGGGCAAATCTAGTACTTGATTCGATACGAGAAATACGAGAAACCACTTTTTGCTCATGAAAATCAACCAAAGTGGTGTTTTTGTCAAAAATTAACTTTAAAATTTCAAAAATTGCAAAAGGGGGAGAATTCGGATAATCGAAATTTTAGTTTCGATGCTAAATGACTGAAATGCATTTGGAATTCAAATCATGCATTTTAATGTAAATTCGGGACTGAAGGATGGTTTTTGAATTTTAACTGTGACTCAGAATTATAAGTCTGCATCTAATTGGAGTTCTGAATTTTGAATCCCGATTCTAAATTGTAAATATGAATTAAATTCTTTAACAGAGTAAGAAGTAAGAAGCAAACAATTGCAGGAAACAAGTTTTATTTTATTCTGAATCTAGATTCTGAACATGAATTCTAAATCTGAATCCTGAATCTGTTATCTGAAATTAAATTTTGAAACTGAGCTTTGTTCCTGATTACAAACCCTCTTATCATACTGCCGATAAAAATGTATGTTCATGCAGCAAAAAATTCGAATGGTTATATGAACAAAACGGTTTTGAATTTCCAATTCAATGATGTATGAAATCTACAAAGAAATTTTTAAAATGTAGGTATGTAAATATAAAACAGTTTATAAAAACATACGATTTCAACGACTAATGCAAATGTTACTTTGAACGGAAAGTTGTTTCTGTTGTAACAATGTTAGAGAATAATTCTCTCATGATATTGTATCAAACTCCCGCCACACACTACACAACTCAATCCAAAGGGCAAATGGATTAGGTCGTCCAGCATTTCATCAGAGTCATGCAGTCGTTTCTTTACTGCCAGCAGACAGCCTGCCTAGCCACGCCAAATCGTGACGCGGCATCCTGAACTCTCATCAACCTGTGAATCCCTGGCAGCGTGATCACGCATCAATCGTCTTCACGGCACCATTGAGCATCCACCCGGACCGCATCCAGGTGGAACATTCTAATGCTTTCTAGTTTATCTCCGTTAGGAGTTGTTAGCAAGCCACAACAACACAGTCAGACACACCTGTTCTAACTGCGCGGTCGTCGGCCGCACCAAAAATGAGCCTCAACTGTAACCACCATTGCCACCAGCCACCCGAAGCCTAGTAAGTATTAACTAGGGAAAGGAGTAGCAGTGGCAATTTACGGCCATACAGCGGACCAGGGGCAAACGAGCATCATTCACCCCGACGAGACTAGAGATTTACAGATGTACACACTATATGACAACATGTTGCATAAGTGATCGCTGTACAGTTTCAGTTTACTGCCCGCAACATTGCCGACATACGCGAGCATGTGATATCTGTCCGAAACATTATAAATCCGGACTGCAAAGCTTGATTGAGACTTGCGAGACGTACAAAGTAGCCTCTCTATCCCCGCGAGCTTAAAGCTCCGTTCATCAAAACCTGTTATAGATTGGGCAACTGATATTGACACAAAATTAAAATAAGTAATCTATTGAAATTATCAACGGATTCGATTAGACTGCACCATTTGAAAATCATTTGAATCTGATTCTGCATCTACAACTAGAAAAGATAGGAAACAAAAATATAATTCTAAAAACAGAATCTGTAATTTGAAACCCGTTCATTTTAGTATAAAATCATAAAATCTCATGAATTAACCCCATGACATTATAATATGTAGAGGTAAATTCTAAATTCAAATTGAGGCGCTTGGGATCAGAGGGGTAGAGGTGCCTAAATGACAGTTTCGAGAAAACGCGCTTCAAAGTTGGGAAGGTGCTCGGGTTCTCATATATTTTTCGAATTCGAGCAGTTTTAATTCACTCAAACAAGTGTTAAAAAATTATAAAAAATCTGAGTTTTGCACCGTTAGGTATACTTAACTCAAAACTGATGATTTTGGCACTTGCACCCCTCTGATCCTGAGGGCCTCAATTATTCTATTTTTTATCAGAAATATGTACATTTGGAATCTTAAACCAGAATTTGAATTCACAACTTCGAATTACAATTCCAAAATCAGATATGAATCTGATATTGTTATTTTAATATTATTTTGAACTGAATGATGATTTTTTAATTTGAACTGTGATTCTGAATTGTGAGTCTGCATTTAAATTTGAATTCTATTTAGATGCTGGTTTTTTGAACCCAAAATTATGAATTATAAAATGTAAATTGAACTTGTATTCCGCGTATGGATTTGAATTCGTTTCACAATGTTAAGTTAAGCGAACAATTGGAGAAATCAAATGTCAAAAGTCTATTACCCGTGTAGCGGTGTAGTTCCTTATCGGGATCGCTTATTTTCAGCAACTGTACGATTGTTATCTAGAAACAATCAATAAAAACCATTATTTTATTGACATTTCATAAACAATTGAATCTTTTTTGTACCATTTAAGCTATGTAGGGGAAGCCGAGGATTTAAAGGAAAATTAGGTGATAGGCTAGGGGAATAAATTGATCCAAAAATTTGTTTTTGTTTGGCATGTTATTTTCATCAGTTATCAAATATTGATTTTATTTACTCAAAACTGACTTTTAAACGCCATATCATTATAAAAACACAATCTGACTTAAGATTCGAATTTAGAACATAAAAGTAAAAAAAAATCAAAAATTAAATTAATTTTAATTTCAAGCTTATCATCATTTGAACACATCTACTTTAAAATAAGAAATTTTGATAAGTCTTGAATGGTTACAAATTTAAATGTAAAGGTAGGTAAAAAAAATTGCTCACCTGCACAGTGGACTGTGGATGTCTCGTCGCACTGTGCTTGTTCAAGGCGGGTGTCTCGCCACGCCTAAGTGGATGACCAAGTGTCCAAGACAAAATCTCAAAAAGTTATTTATATATAAGCAACCATTGTTCCTGATCTAACAACGAAACAAAGTACATGTGTACATTACTGTCTTAATACGATACATAATCATGGAAATATTAAAAAAAGTAAATGTATAGAAGAGCCCATCCAAAAGAATTCGTTTAGTAATTGGAATGATTTCTTTTAAAAGACAATGAAAATTGTGTTAAAATATTGATTTTGTGTCAGTTATTTTTATTTGATTTTATCTCAAACTCGCATCTTTACGCTTAACATTGGTATTGATTGAAACAAAAAGATTTTTTAAAGATGAAAAGACATTTAGTCTGTTTGTTCTTGCGTAAAAGTAATTTCAAAAAATTCATCCGGAATCGAATCAATTGAAACATTTCTTTTTTGCTTCTTAGGTGTTTTAGTTGTCTTCAAATCTTGGTTTGATTTGTTGCTGTCATCCAGAGATTTTTTGGTAGCTCGAACGCTACGTTTCTTAGGTTTGCTCGCATCAATTTTCGGTTGATCGGTTTCTGACCCAGTTCGAGTTTTATCTTCTTCATTTTTTTCAAAAGAAGGCTTTGTTTCAGATACTGACTTTTTCAAATAGCCTCGTAGAGTGTTCATGTTGTACATACACCTGAAATAAAATTAAACTCTTGAAAAAGTTCTTTTCGATTCGCTTCGTTTGTGACTTTTTAGAAATTGTAAAAAATAAGACAGCTGACCTCTAATTTAGATAATAGAGCAACCGATAAGCTATCCGTTCCAAACAATAATTATGAAAAGAATCAAAATATTGGTCAAAACAAATTCAAAGAATAAACATATTGGTTGTTGTTAAAGAATAACAGCACTCATGATCTCATATTGCAATTCGAAGTGAGCAAGTAGTATTATTAGAGTCCTGGTATTAAGTTGTTTCAAAACTAAACGAAAATAGATGCCCTCTGAATGATTCCTTTGAAACTGGGGAAGAACTTCGTTCTTTGATATTGGTATAAATCAACAAAATTTCAACAAATTCCATGTCGGAAATAAAAATCCTTATAAATTGACAGAATAGATGCTGTAAATATTTGGAACAATACTTTTAAATTAGTTATAAAAACGACGTAATGTAAACATACAAAATATATAGTCATGATAATCATAACAATTGCTTTACATCTTGAAGCTTCAACAATATTCTTGTAAAGTGTTCGTTATTGAAAACGTGAAAGAAAATGTTTTCTTTTTATGTTCCAAGTGAAATTATCCTGCCATTCGCTTCAGGACGCATAGAGTATAAAACTGCTGATTAATAATGAAAAAAAAAACTTACCGTTTTAAACTATATCAGCAAGTAAAATTGCAAGTGAAAGTTGATTTTTTTTCTTCCGGTTACCTATAGCACAGCCTTAGATGAAGCAGTCCAGCATGCACCAGTTGATGTGTTAAAATTTTAGAATTACAGAAAATTCCAGAACTATTTAAGTAGAACAGTGGCGGTTGTTGTGGGCTGTGGTGTAGAATTGGTACACGAGTTCCTCCAGCCACTCTTGCGATCAGTACACTGACCAAATCAGATTCTGGTTATCTTGATACTGTATAGAACGGTGGATCTGTAACCTGACGCAAAGCTTTGTAGGAACTCTACCTTCTTGACTTCTCGGGTTTATTATTTCGCTCGAAACGCGTGGATGCACTTTCCAAAATTGCGGCCGTTCGATTTCGCGGAAAAAAATCTGCAATATTCAATGTAAACAACACGAAAAAATAAATTTCCTTGAATTGAGTTTAAATTACATGCCTGGTGATATAATGTTAAATGTTTTATGTAATTATGTACCCAAATCGAAGTTTTGAAATCAGTTTTGTGACTTCATAATATGTGCACTAGGGGTGGCAGCCAAATGGTTCATGTCGAATTTCGATGATCGACTAAATACATTTAGTAGATTGGTCCAAAAAACTGACCTGTGTAAAATCTCAATCGGACTTGGTTTAGGGGTGCCTCATAGAGCTGAAACTCAAAATTTTTCGATGCATTTGGAATTTGGATCTTGCATTTTAATATTAATTCGAGGCGCAATGATAATTTTTGAATTTGAACTAAGTCAAGAGCTAGAAGCAAAAATTTCAATGCCTTTGAGAGTATTCTTATTTTAAACCTTACTTAGAAGTAAGGGCTATCTATTTCATATTTGCATAAGTATTTACACACTGTAACCTTAAATTGAATTAGCGAATTTAAATTTCAAACCTAAAATCTGAATTTGAATCTTGTATATGAATGACTAAACGATGAGTTTAAATTTAAACAATGAGTCTGCATATAATTTGAATTCCGTTTCACAGTGTTAAGTTAAGCAAACAATTGCAAAAATAACAACATCGATTTGGTTCTGAATCTGGATCCAGAATCTGAGTTTTGAATTTGAACTCTGAATTCAAATTCAGAACCCGAACGCTTATTATGAATTCCGAATCTGAATTCTGAATATGAGTTCTGAATCTTATCTAATCTGAAATCTGCATCTAAAATCTGAATTTGAAATCTGAAAGTTAATCCTAAACCTAATTTTGAATCTGAATACTGAATCTAAATCTGAATCTGAAACTGCAAACTGTTTCTCAACAATTTCTTAATCACCTATTTTAGTTTCGCTTCATTTTTGGCTTTTTGAAAATGGTAAAAAAACAAAATAGCTGACTTTTATTTAGCTAATAAAGCAACCGATAAGCTATCCGTTCCAAACAATATTCACAAATCAAATTAAAAATATTTGTCAAAAAAATCCAAAGTATTGCATTTCGTAGTGAACGACCAATTTTATATTAGCAGTATTATAAGAGTGCTAACAATAAGTTGTTTCGGATCGAAACTGTACGAAAATAATAATCCCTTTGAAACTGGGGAAGATTTTGGTTGATTGATATTGGTAGAAATAACAAAATCTTTTAACAAACCTAATGAAAAAGAATTACACTAAGAACCGCTATTCTCATTGTATGACGTAACTAAAAATTCTTGTAAATTGACGTATCTTATATAAGCTGCAAATGTTTGGAACAATACATTCAACGTAGTTATAAAAAAAACTATGTAATCTAAACGCACAAAAATATTTAAACTCTTAAATAAAATATTTAATTCTACACACTTAGCTGTAGTTTAGATGATTGTTACATTTCAAACCATCTGGACAAATAAAGGTAAAGTTGTATGAGACTGATAACAAATTACAGACAAACTGAAAAACCTGATGTGTGGCTTAATTGATTGAGACTTGAAGGAAATTCTCGACCTTAAAGTTGATTTCTTTCTAACTGTCATGATGAACAAGTGCCATAAAATTATGAAAAAGCTTCTTAAAATAAATCAATAATTAACATGTTTCTAATATATGACATGTTGAATAATTGTACTGAATCAAAGCAATCGAAAGATTCTTTTTAATTCAAGCACAGTATAAGAAAAGTTCATCTGAACTTACTTTTGAAATACCGTTATCTACCGGTATTTTAAAAGTAACTTACTTCCTTCTTCAGTAAGCGTTTTCGATTGAAATAGCGGTATCTGAGCGTTTCTTATACCGTGGTTTAATTAAAGGGAATCTTCCGGTTGCTTCGATTCAGAAGTTTATAATATTTTGTATTAATTTCACATATAATAAACTACTTACTAATAAGTGTTAAAAGTGTTAGAAGAATTTTTCTTCTTTTTATGTTCTATGTATAATCTTTCTGTCCCGCGGTTCGGAATGCGTTGAACATAGAACTGTTGATTAAAATTCAATAAAACTTACCGTTTTAAACTGTATCAGCAAGTCGACTGCAAGTGAAAGATGACTGGTCTTTTTTCTTCCGGTTACCAATGGCTCAGTCTTAGACAAAGCGGTCCAGCATGCACTGCTTGATGTGGTGTAGAATTGGTACACGAGTTTCTCCAGCCACTGCCGTTTGTAATTGATACTTAATGCACTTTCGTTGATCAGGTTTAAGCCTTGCGATAATACACGGACCAAATCAGATTCAGATCGCGTGGATGCACTTTTCTATCAAACAATGCCGCCGTTAGATTTTGCGCGAAAAAACACGAAAACGAAAAACACGAAACAACACGATAAAATGAGTTTCTTTAAATTGAGTTTTAATTTCATGCTTGATAATGTAATGTTAAATGGTTTCATGTTATTAAAAACCCAAATCTAAATTCTTAAACCTTTTTGAGATTGCATGATACGTGCAATGTATGTGCTAATTTTACAATGTATCATACCGAGTGTTATATCAAATTAAATATTACATGAAATGTTAAGTTCATCTTTATCTTTCGATTATAAATCATCTTATTTTACTGCTGACACGTTTACTGCTCACGTTGAAAAATTTGGAACTGATGTGTAACAACGGTTGGTTTGGTCGGTGCCACAAAATAATATCAACAAGCTTTTGCGAGCATAAGTGTTGATTAACTTCAATCGATAGGTGCCATTTTCTCCCCAAATATTAATAAAAGTTAGCGACTTACATTTGGTTCTGCTTAGATGCTTCGGCTCTCCGGTTGCATACCTTCCAGGCGTTTATTAGGTGCTGGCAGACCTTGCTTGAGCCTCGAACAATCCCTTCGCCGCACCGTATCATCCTCCCACATCGGGTGGGCTGTTACTTCCGCCGTTGAGTACGACAGACCTATCCAGTCCTCCACACTGCTTTCATGCATTGACACTGGACACCACCATTCAATTTTAGCACGCGTGATACAGCTGACAACAGCTGCAATTCCGCGCACTTCAGCGCGCCCGAAGGACGTTCGATGTTCCTGTCCATTCTGTGGACTTTCTCTGGTGCTCCATTCCCTTGTCATCTGTTGGCCAAGCGATTGAGAGGGTATTTCCGCACCGGTGACCCCTTCTCGTACTCCGAACCACCGCATCGATCCTAGGGAAACGAAACTGTCCTCCTGCAGTTGGCTAATCCCACAAAAGGGACTTCGAAACACGTCTTTGACCACCAGTAGACACGAAAAAACCGGCAAATGTGTCCTCAGCTGATGAAAGGCGGTGGCCCTATTGAACTTCGGAAGGTTTTCGAATAACTCACCCCTTTAGATCGGCACGAACATGTGTCCTCCGGAAGAGGACGCCGAAACTTGCTTTCCTTGGTTGGCTGCTTGTCCGCCGAAGCACTAGGTAGCGGCGTCTGAATGTGCTTTCAGCCAACAGGGAAGTGGCGAGTTGCCCTCTCGGATATCGGAACCGGAAGTGCACAAGGTCACTGGTGAATCTCGAGAGCTCAAAATAGGCCGATCAAAAAAGGGGTCCTGTCAGAAAAAGAGTTTCCGTTCAGGAATAAATATAACTTTGGTTCCAAGAAATACTCACGGTTTCAATCCCTTTTCCGTAGACCTTGGGCAATTGCCTGTCTGGCTGTTTTTTTTTTCAATTTCGAACAGCTTGTTACTGGTGGCCAATCGGTGGAGCACGGCTAGAAAATACCAACTGTTTAATTAGGTTATGCAGGTGGAGCTGCCAACTTAACAAGATTTGTTTTGTTGTTTTTATTTTCCTTTCCGCACGCCAGACTCCGTTTTCTCAAAGTCGATGCGATTTTCTATACCTTGATTTGTTTCGGTGTTATCTCCTTCTTGCTTCCCAAATAAAATAGCTTTCGCTCTAGCATGTACTCATGCATCTGCTTGAAAGAGTAGGTGATTGAAGATGTTTGCAAATCTCGCGTAACATTTCAAAAGGTCAAATCTAGTACTTGATTCGATACGAGAAATACGAGAAACCACTTTTTGCTCACGAAAATCAACCAAAGTGGTGTTTTTTCGAAAAACTGTTTTTGTCAAAAATCGACTTTAAAATTTCAAAAATTACCAAACAGGGGAAATTCGGAAAATCGAAATTTTAATTTTGATGCTGAATGACTGAAACGCATTTGAAATTCAAATCATGCATTTGTGTATGAATGTATGTATGGTCCCCCCATCGGTAGCAAGGTCCAGCCTATGTATGTGTGGCTTGGCCTTCGAATTGCTTGCACGGCCGATGGTTCGTCGAGGGAAGGCATCCAACCTTCAGAGACCTACAATGGTTGGCAATCCACTCCGCTTGCATTAGTCTCTTGAGATTAACCCCAGATGCATTCCCTCTGGAATATTTAGCTATAGGTATATAGTAAGTTATATATGGAAACAGGTCTTACTTGTCGGCAACTATTATGGGATACGAACCCAAAAGTTTTTCTTGCCAATACCGGGAATCGAACCCAGTACGCCTGGGTTACCAGACTCGCGCCAGCCTATCCACTAGACCACATCAGCGCTAAATTTGGAATTCAAATCATGCATTTGACTGTAAATTCGGAACAGAATGATTGTTTTTTTTGTTTATTTGTGACACTTTACCAACGCTTCGGCATTCGTGTCAAGGAACAGAATGATGATTTTTGAATTTTAACTGTGACTCTGAATTATAAGTCTGCATCTAATTGGAGTTTTGAATTTTCAATCCCGATTCTAAATTGTAAATATGAATTAAATTTTTAATATGAATTTTTATTCTGTCTGGCTTCCTAATGCGTTTAACAGAGTAAATAGCAAACCATTGCAGGAACCAAATTCAATTGTATTCTAAATCTAGATTCTGAACATGGGTTCTAAATCTGAATCCTGAATCTGTGTTCTGAATTTAAATTTTGAATCTGAATACTGAAGCTGAATGTTGATTCTGAATTCCGAATCGGAATTCTGAATATGGGTTCTGAAAACTGCTTCAAAAATCTGAATTTGAATTCTGTATCAAAATCATAAATATGTATCTTATTTTGAATCTGAATACTGAATCTAAATTCTGATTTTGCGACACATATTGCTTTCTTGAAGAATGTTTTCATCGCTTATGTCGGAATGTAAAGAAACCTTTAAGCTATACAAATTCAAAGAATAAACATATTTTTTGATTAGGAAAGAAAAATAGAACCCAAGATCTCATATAACGTTAAGAAAAAGTTTTCTTTTCATGTACTAAGTAAAATATTTCTGCCCTGCGGTTCAGGATGCGTAAAGCATAAAACTTCTGATAAATATTGAAATAAACTTACCTTTTAGAACTATAATAGCAAGTAAAACTGCAAGTAAAAGTTGATTGTTCTTGTTCCGGTTACCTGTCACAGTCTTGGACGAAGCGATCCAGCGTGCACCGATTGAAGTGATCAAACTTTTCTGACTTCCGACTTTTAATTCGTCTCAGGCTTTAGCTTCACTGGCCAACAATTTGGTGCTGCCGATACATGCAATTTTGTAGTTTGCAAAAAGCAAGAGATTAAAGAACATACCTCTCATTAAATCTTGTTTTCCGATTGGATTCTTTTCCACTTGAGTTGTGACGGCTATTCTCCTATCCGAGCAAGGCATGATGAAGGAAATAGTCCTACGTAACAGGTTGACGGTTGAAATTACCAGCAACGATTCCGGCGCCAGGAAAAAAACTAAACGACACAATAATAGCGCGCGCATCTGACACATCTCTACACATCTGAGTTTGCGTTTTGACGTTGGCAGCAGTGATGCCAGATAAAGTTTTTAGTAATACAACGTTTTTAGTACTACTCGATGCATTGAATGTTGGATTTCGTACATATCACTGACGCAGTTCTCAATGAAAAATATTGTACATCTTCAACTGAATGTATTGCTTAGAGCGACCTAAACTGCTAATGCTACGATGACTAAATGACAATTTAAAAAAAAATAGTTTTTACGAATTTAATTGAAAATTAATTTATGTATTTCGTAAACCCTAGTTGAAATGTCGAAATGTGAGTAATTCACAACCAAAATTATGTGAAAGAAGATCGAACCATAATTACGCGTTTTAGGCTCTAGTGAAGGTACTTTGTCGATGAAATCCTCAAACAGGTATCCTTTAATCGAAAAATTAAAATTAAAAGGCGAGTGCGCCAGCTCTGTTAAAAAAGGCGAGTACGCCAGCTAAGTTCTATCAGGCAAGTAAGCCAGCTCTGTTAAAATAAGGCGAGTACGCCAGCTAAGTTTAAAAAGGCGAGTACGCCAGCTCTTAAAAAAGGCGAGTACGCCAGATAAGTTTTATCAGACGAGTACGCCAGCTCTGTTCAAAAAAGGCGAGTACACCGACTAAGTACGCCAGCTTAGTTTAAAAAGGCGAGTACGCCAGCTAAGTTTTATCAGGCGAATACGCCAGCTCAATTAAAATAGGCCTAGTACACCAGCCAAGTTGAAAAAAGAAGCTTATTTAAACCAGGCGAGTATGCCAGCTAAATTTAGAATCCGGCGAGTACGCCGGCTTAGTTTAATCAGACGATTCTGCCAGTCTTGTGTCGAATCAGGCCAGTACGCCACCCAAAGTCTTTTTTCCACCTTCGTTTGGATCATAAAGCTTACACTCATATATAGAACATGTGCCGATATGCCAAGTAAGATTCCTGTTCGAATCAGACGAGTAATTCAATTTGAATTAACAATCGTCATAGGCGAGTGCGCCAGCTCGTATAAAGGTATCAGTCTGACAAGTAACTTTTGTCTTGGTTGCAATCCTAAATTAGACAGCTACGTCAACTAATATAAAATTCATAGAAGTTGTATTTTCATAATTTCACTATAGTAGAAAATACTGACGACACTTTAGAAAAATAACATCGAAAAAAAAATATTAACCCTTACCTCCTTATCAAATGTGTTACTTGCTTCTAAGCTCAGTCGGAACAGTATTTACCCTAATTCCGGGTTATTTTATTTTATCGTGCACATACGATGTAAACAAAGGGAAAACAAAACGACAGTGAAAATTCTATAGATTACATACTGTATTCGAGAGCAGGTTAACAATTTCCGGACGGCCAAAAATCAGCAAAATAACGTGAAAAGCCCATCCGAAAAGCCGGTTCATTAGTCTCAAATTGCACCTGGAGGACCATTATGCGAGCATTGGTGCTGCATTATCCCACTGAACACAAATCAAAGGAGCACTACGGAGAAAACTTCTTATCAAGAAGGTATGAAAATCAGTAAAGTGTTTTAGATTTTGTACTCATAGATTTTATTTTGCTCAGGATGGCTTCCAATCTACAAAATCATTTCCGATTTCGGGTCCTGAAGACATCCTTGCTGCGACAGTTAATCGGTGGCTATGTCATTCACAAAATCGACATTTTTCAACCTGTACATCAGCTGGCATTTTTCAGCTTCCCTTCAGGATTGAACAAATCGAAAGAACGCTTTCTATCTCTTGCTGGTCAAGGACGACGTCGTCTAAGGAGGTCCTGGTCCCATCCCGTCCAAGACTTCCAAAGGCTCACAAAAAATTATGAATGATGTTCCCATTTTGAAGTCGGAAGACAAAGCAGGAGCCCTCGAAGCTCACCATGTCAACTGCGTGTCAACTGGAGTGGCTCGCGATCGCACAGCATTGTCAATGAACTTCGCAACCTCCTCGCTGTGGCTGCCGAGTTTGAAATAATGCAAACGGAGACCGCCAAGCAATTCGTAAAGGATCCGATCAATTTTTTTCTGCTGACACTACAGTTTTCTGCTGTTGTACAAACGCAGAATGCTGCTGATAAGGAGGAGAGAGCATCCGAGGATGAGGATATGGCCGATATGGGACTCAGGCTGCTCGTGAAAATAAAAAAAAGCAAGTTTTTTTAACGCCCACCTTTGTGGATGAACGGCATTTTAACTTTCTGTGGCGCAGCAAAACACCCACTGAATGCACTGGCGATATCATCGATCCCGACGCGAAGCCTGTTACAATTGTTCTATGTTCCCTAATCAAACATTGAGGATTCGTGTGTGAATTGCTAACGCAAAAGTCTGCTGACTTAATCGTGAAGTGTTTATTAATATAACGTGTATGTAAAGTTTTATTGAAAAACTTCAATCAATAATAACTGCCGACCATTGGCAATAAAAGAATGTATGCTAAATGTTAAAATGTGTATCATGCTTTTGTTCCAAGTTTTCTTCTACGTGGAAATAACGTTAACTATTATTATATCTTCTGCATTACCGAATGAGACTCCAATGGAAAATGATCAAGTTTAGAAAACCACGTTAGCATAAATAATTTGTTCCTTCTTTGTACAATCTGAGGTTCATATCGAAGCTGATATCCGCGACAGATGCTTACTTTCCAAGGTTGTGCTTCTATTTCACATAACTTTTTGATACATTATTTTCAAAAATCCATAATTGAATCCATAGTAATATTCGAACTTCCACTTAAACTTCACAGAAAAACAGTAACTACCGAGAGATACCTTGAGTGTTTCGGGCCAATGTACTCAGCACCTCGTTGGTGAACATGTAGCGTCAAGCATTTGCGACTCAGCAAGCTGTTAAAAGGAGTCTTTAAGGTTAGAACTTTGCTATATTCATCAGTACAACCGAAACTATTTGGACTAGATCCAGTCATGTTTGGTTTGGTCATTTTAAGTCTAAGTGATATCAATACACAAAAATAAAGAATTTAGTACTAAATAATAAAATTATTTATGTTTAACAAATATTATACGTACATAAATCACAATAATTGAACTCAAATACCATATTTCAAATATTTACATACATGAATGACTTAAATTTTGAAAGCAACCAGTTCAAATTTGGGAAGGTATGTTACCTACAAAATTATTGTTTCTTTATCTGGTGTTAGGCTCCCGCCAGCATCTCATTCAGCAGAGATCCAGTCGTTTCTTTACTGCCAGCAGACAGCCTGCCTAGCCACGCCAAATCGTGACGCGGCATCCTGAACTCTCATCAACCTGTGAATCCCTGGCAGCGTGATCACGCATCAATCGTCTTCACGGCACCATTGAGCATCCACCCGGACCGCATCCAGGTGGAACATTCTAATGCTTTCTAGTTTATCTCCGTTAGGAGTTGTTAGCAAGCCACAACAACACAGTCAGACACACCTGTTCTAACTGCGCGGTCGTCGGCCGCACCAAAAATGAGCCTCAACTGTAACCACCATTGCCACCAGCCACCCGAAGCCTAGTAAGTATTAACTAGGGAAAGGAGTAGCAGTGGCAATTTACGGCCATACAGCGGACCAGGGGCAAACGAGCATCATTCACCCCGACGAGACTAGAGATTTACAGATGTACACACTATATGACAACATGTTGCATAAGTGATCGCTGTACAGTTTCAGTTTACTGCCCGCAACATTGCCGACATACGCGAGCATGTGATATCTGTCCGAAACATTATAAATCCGGACTGCAAATCTTGATTGAGACTTGCGAGACGTACAAAGTAGCCTCTCTATCCCCGCGAGCTTAAAGCTCCGTTCATCAAAACCTGTTATAGATTGGGCAACTGATATTGACACAAAATTAAAATAAGTAATCTATTGAAATTATCAACGGATTCGATTAGATTACACAATTTAAAAATCATATGAATCGGTGGGGTGCATCAGGTGGATCAGAGGGGTGCAAGTGCCTAAATAATAGTTTCGAGAAAACGCGCTTCAAAGTTGTGAAGGTGCTCGAGTTTTCATATATTTTTAGAATTCGAGCAGTTTTAATTCAATCAAACAAGTGATAAAAAAATATAAAAAAATCTGAGTTTTTCACCGTTTATTGAAACATGAAGAATCGTTAGGTATACTTGTGTAACTCGAAATTGATGATTTTGACACTTGCATCCCTTTGATCCTGAGGGTCTCAATTATTCTGTTTTGTATCAGAATTTTGTACATGTTCAATCTTAAACCAGAATTTGAATTCACAACTGTGAATGCCAATTACAAAATCAGATTTGAATCTCTAATTTAAATATTATTTTGAACTAAATGATGATTTTTTAATTTGAACAGTGATTCTGAATTGTGAGTCTGCATTTAAATTTGAATTCTATTCAGATGCTGGTTTTTTAATCCAAATTATGAATTATAAAATGTAAATTGAATTCGTTCTCCGCGTATGGATTTGAATCCGTTTCACAATGTTAAATTAAGCGAACAATTGGAGATATCAAAATTCGAATGGTAATCGAATGTAATGGTATGAGTAATTGATACTAAATATGTTCACTTGAAATTCTTTGTTGTTTGATGATTAGTGTCATCATATTGAAAAAAATTTTTTAAACAAATAAATTTACCATGAAACACCGCAAGTGATTTATTAGGACCGCTAGTTGACTAGCAGGAGGTATGGCACTGCTTGATTTAGCACACAAACGGTTTGAATAAAATCGGTCCGGATCGAAATATGTTGTACAAACCACCCTCTGTGCCATGGTGTATGGTGCTGTTTGTACAAAATTCAGGCAATTTACTCAGCCCCAGCCGGGGTGGAGGTGGTTTTTTGTTGTTGCTTATGCTGTTGCTGTTATCGCCAGCCATCGTTTGTGTCCGCGCGAAATACGTTTGTATCGTGTGTGGGCGAGCATACATCAAACCATCGTGTTGAAATCATCGAATTTGCACACGCCATTTATGTTGTCTATGGCCCGCTTCTGGCATGGTGTATGGTGCTGTTTGTACAAACTTCAGGCGATTTACTCAGCTCCAGCCGGGGTGGAGGTGTTTTTTTTTGCTGGTACTGTTTTCGTCAGCAATCGTTTGTGTTCGCGCGAATTTTTTTGTATCGTGTGTTGGCTAGCATAGAATCAAGCAATCGTCGAGCAATCATCAGATTTTATACAAATGTGGTGTAGTCTATCACCCGTGTTGCGGTGTAGTTCCATATCTGGATAGCTTATTTTCAGCACCCGTACGATTGTTATCTAGAAACAATCAAGTAAAACCATTATTTTTATTCACATTTTATAAATAATTCAACCTTTTTTTGTAGCATTTAAATAGCTATGTTTGGGAAGCCGACAATTTGAAGAAAAATTAGGTGTTAGTTTAGGAGAATAAATATATCCTAAATTAGATTATGTTAGGCATATTATTTTCATCGGTTATGATCAGTTATTATAAGATTTAAATAAATTTTAATTTCAAGCTTATCATCATTTGAACACATCTACTTCAAAATAAGACATTTCGATGAGTCTTGAATGGTAACAAATTTAAATATTTTAAAAGAAAGTTAAAAAAATTACTCACCTGCACTTATCATTAGCGCTTGCGATGTATCATTTAGAACGCTTATGCAGCTTATGCATAGAGTCGGCTGCTAAATCCTGTTCCGTAGTTTAACTCTTGGGATATATCCAGAAAATTCATTGGATGTACTGCTGCCAATCTCACTACTCTGGCAGGTATGGAATCTTCGGCTCGATGTTGAACTTATTGTTGCTCAGAAACAGCTAGTCTCCTTTCTCCATTAGATTAAAGGTGGTTAATAACTACATTTTTCCGATCGACATCTGGTGGTAAGTGAAGGTATCCGGCCTCTGAGAGCGTCTTAAAACGAATGGGTGTTCGCTTACCACCGCTTATGCACTCATCTGAAGCATACAGCTCTTTCGTCAATTTATGGAAAATAGAATAGGTTTCAATCAATAGATTTAGTCATAAAATATAATAAAAGATACCCACCAATGAAAATGTTACCATCACCAAATGTCCTTGCACATGCACCTTCGATGATTATTTGTTGGCCTAGAAATGACAAAAAAAAAATTTTAATTGATTGATAATGGTTGGAATAATTGCTAACTTACCCCTTGAAATCGCTGATGGCAGCGTCGTTAGCTCGTAACTGAAAACCGTTGAGTGTCGGTCCCCCTTTTGAGCAACACAGCCTTGCGTTGGCCATAATAATTCACCACTCGTCCTTGGTGACGGTCACGGTGATTGTTCTTCGATTGGAAACGGCACCAAGCACAAATCCACGGCATGTTACGCATGATGCCGAAGTTTTTGACCGTCTTGATCAACAAACCAGCACCGCGTGCCACAGTTGCCAAATTTTTCGAAAAGGACTCCGGCGCTGCTCAAAACACAAAATATAAGGTGGATGGATATTTGTAATAAATACTAGGTACTTACGGCAAGCGTGGAACATCAGGATTTTCGATAAAGGTTCTCAAATGCAGTTTCTTAGTTGGATTTCGATCATTAGCCATCGGAATTTGCTGTATACTTCCTCGGTTTCCGCAATTGAAGCTTCGGTCAGCATGAAGTAAAATCAAACTGGACTGCGCTCTTCCCCGGTTGTAGAATGGTTTCCATTCCGGTGAATCTTGGATAATCGTATCAGCTTTTAACACCATGGATGTTCCCTCGCACTGTGCTTGTTCAAGGCGGGTGTCTCGCCACGCCTTACTTAGTGGATGTCCAAGTGTCCAGCCACACTGTGCAATGCAAAACAATTGAGAATGTTATCTCGCTTTAAACAGTTGATGTCTCGTCGCACTGTGCTTGTTCAAGGCGGGTGTCTGGCCACGCCTTAGTGGATGTCCAAGTGTCCAGCCACACTGTGCAATGCAAAACAATTGAGAATGTTATCTCGCTTTAAACAGTGGATGTCTCGTCGCACTGTGCTTGTTCAAGGCGGGTGCCTGGCCACGCCTTAGTGGATGTCCAAGTGTCCATCCACACTGTGCAATGCAAAACAATTGAGAATGTTAACTCGCTTCAAACAGTTATGTCTCATCGCACTGTGCTTGTTCAAAGCGGGTGTCTGGCCACGCCTTACTTAGTGGATGTCCAAGTGTCCAGCCACACTGTGCAGTGCAAAACAATTGAGAATGTTATCTCGCTTTAAACAGTGGATGTCTCATCGCACTGTGCTTGTTCAAGGCGGGTGTCTGGCCACGCCTTACTTAGTGGATGTCCAAGTGTCCAGCCACACTGTGCAATGCAAAACAATTGAGAATGTTATCTCGCTTTAAACAGTGGATGTCTCGTCGCACTGTGCTTGTTCAAGGCGGGTGTCTGGCCACGCCTTACTTAGTGGATGTCCAAGTGTCCAGCCACACTGTGCAATGCAAAACAATTGAGAATGTTATCTCGCTTTAAACAGTGGATGTCTCGTCGCACTGTGCTTGTTCAAGGCGGGTGTCTGGCCACGCCTTACTTAGTGGATGTCCAAGTGTCCAGCCACACTGTGCAGTGCAAAACAATTGAGAATGTTATCTCGCTTTAAACAGTGGATGTCTCGTCGCACTGTGCTTGTTCAAGGCGGGTGTCTCGCCACGCCTTATTGGCTGTCCAAGTGTCCAGCCACACTGTGCAATGCAAAACAATTGAGAATGCTCGTCGCACTGTGCTTGTTCAAGGCGGGTGTCTGGCCACGCCTTACTTAGTGGATGTCCAAGTGTCCAGCCACACTGTGCAATGCAAAACAATTGAGAATGTTATCTCGCTTTAAACAGTGGATGTCTCGTCGCACTGTGCTTGTTCAAGGCGGGTGTCTCGCCACGCCTTAGTGGCTGTCCAAGTGTCCAGCCACACTGTGCAATGCAAAAGTATTGAGAATGTTATCTCGCTTTAAACAGTGGATGTCTCGTCGCACTGTGCTTGTTCAAGGCGGGTGTCTGGCCACGCCTTACTTAGTGGATGTCCAAGTGTCCAGCCACACTGTGCAATGCAAAACAATTGAGAATGTTATCTCGCTTTAAACAGTGGATGTCTCGTCGCACTGTGCTTGTTCAAGGCGGGTGTCTCGCCACGCCTTAGTGGCTGTCCAAGTGTCCAGCCACACTGTGCAATGCAAAAGTATTGAGAATGTTATCTCGCTTTAAACAGTGGATGTCTCGTCGCACTGTGCTTGTTCAAGGCGGGTGTCTGGCCACGCCTTACTTAGTGGATGTCCAAGTGTCCAGCCACACTGTGCAATGCAAAACAATTGAGAATGTTATCTCGCTTTAAACAGTGGATGTCTCGTCGCACTGTGCTTGTTCAAGGCGGGTGTCTGGCCACGCCTTACTTAGTGGATGTCCAAGTGTCCAGCCACACTGTGCAATGCAAAACAATTGAGAATGTTATCTCGCTTTAAACAGTGGATGTCTCGTCGCACTGTGCTTGTTCAAGGCGGGTGTCTCGCCACGCCTTAGTGGCTGTCCAAGAGTCCAGCCACACTGTGCAATGCAAAACAATTGAGAATGTTATCTCGCTTTAAACAGTGGATGTCTCGTCGCACTGTGCTTGTTCTAGGCGGGTGTCTCGCCACGCCTTAGTGGCTGTCCAAGTGTCCAGCCACACTGTGCAATGCAAAACAATTGAGAATGTTATCTCGCTTTAAACAGTGGATGTCTCGTCGCACTGTGCTTGTTCTAGGCGGGTGTCTCGCCACGCCTTAGTGGCTGTCTAAGTGTCCAGCCACACTGTGCAATGCAAAACAATTGAGAATGTTATCTCGCTTTAAACAGTGGATGTCTCGTCGCACTGTGCTTGTTCAAGGCGGGTGTCTGGCCACGCCTTACTTAGTGGATGTCCAAGTGTCCAGCCACACTGTGCAATGCAAAACAATTGAGAATGTTATCTCGCTTTAAACAGTGGATGTCTCGTCGCACTGTGCTTGTTCAAGGCGGGTGTCTCGCCACGCCTTAGTGGCTGTCCAAATTTCCAGCCACACTGTGCAATGCAAAACAATTGAGAATGTTATCTCGCTTTAAACAGTGGATGTCTCGTCGCACTGTGCTTGTTCAAGGCGGGTGTCTCGCCACGCCTTACTTAGTGGATGTCCAAGTGTCCAGCCACACTGTGCAATGCAAAACAATTGAGAATGTTATCTCGCTTTAAACAGTGGATGTCTCGTCGCACTGTGCTTGTTCAAGGCGGGTGTCTCGCCACGCCTTAGTGGCTGTCCAAGTGTCCAGCCACACTGTGCAATGCAAAAGTATTGAGAATGTTATCTCGCTTTAAACAGTGGATGTCTCGTCGCACTGTGCTTGTTCAAGGCGGGTGTCTCGCCACGCCTTAGTGGCTGTCCAAGTGTCCAGCCACACTGTGCAATGCAAAACAATTGAGAATGTTATCTCGCTTTAAACAGTGGATGTCTCGTCGCACTGTGCTTGTTCTAGGCGGGTGTCTCGCCACGCCTTAGTGGCTGTCCAAGTGTCCAGCCACACTGTGCAATGCAAAACAATTGAGAATGTTATCTCGCTTTAAACAGTGGATGTCTCGTCGCACTGTGCTTGTTCAAGGCGGGTGTCTCGCCACGCCTTAGTGGCTGTCCAAGTGTCCAGCCACACTGTGCAATGCAAAACAATTGAGAATGTTATCTCGCTTTAAACAGTGGATGTCTCGTCGCACTGTGCTTGTTCTAGGCGGGTGTCTCGCCACGCCTTAGTGGCTGTCCAAGTGTCCAGCCACACTGTGCAATGCAAAACAATTGAGAATGTTATCTCGCTTTAAACAGTGGATGTCTCGTCGCACTGTGCTTGTTCAAGGCGGGTGTCTCGCCACGCCTTAGTGGCTGTACAAATGTCCAGCCACACTGTGCAATGCAAAACAATTGAGAATGTTATCTCGCTTTAAACAGTGGATGTCTCGTCGCACTGTGCTTGTTCAAGGCGGGTGTCTGGCCACGCCTTACTTAGTGGATGTCCAAGTGTCCAGCCACACTGTGCAATGCAAAACAATTGAGAATGTTATCTCGCTTTAAACAGTGGATGTCTCGTCGCACTGTGCTTGTTCAAGGCGGGTGTCTCGCCACGCCTTAGTGGCTGTCCAAGTGTCCAGCCACACTGTGCAATGCAAAAGTATTGAGAATGTTATCTCGCTTTAAACAGTGGATGTCTCGTCGCACTGTGCTTGTTCAAGGCGGGTGTCTGGCCACGCCTTACTTAGTGGATGTCCAAGTGTCCAGCCACACTGTGCAATGCAAAACAATTGAGAATGTTATCTCGCTTTAAACAGTGGATGTCTCGTCGCACTGTGCTTGTTCAAGGCGGGTGTCTCGCCACGCCTTAGTGGCTGTCCAAGTGTCCAGCCACACTGTGCAATGCAAAACAATTGAGAATGTTATCTCGCTTTAAACAGTGGATGTCTCGTCGCACTGTGCTTGTTCTAAGCGGGTGTCTCGCCACGCCTTAGTGGCTGTCCAAGTGTCCAGCCACACTGTGCAATGCAAAACAATTGAGAATGTTATCTCGCTTTAAACAGTGGATGTCTCGTCGCACTGTGCTTGTTCAAGGCGGGTGTCTCGCCACGCCTTAGTGGCTGTCCAAGTGTCCAGCCACACTGTGCAATGCAAAACAATTGAGAATGTTATCTCGCTTTAAACAGTGGATGTCTCGTCGCACTGTGCTTGTTCAAGGCGGGTGTCTCGCCACGCCTTAGTGGCTGTCCAAATGTCCAGCCACACTGTGCAATGCAAAACAATTGAGAATGTTATCTCGCTTTAAACAGTGGATGTCTCGTCGCACTGTGCTTGTTCAAGGCGGGTGTCTGGCCACGCCTTACTTAGTGGATGTCCAAGTGTCCAGCCACACTGTGCAATGCAAAACAATTGAGAATGTTATCTCGCTTTAAACAGTGGATGTCTCGTCGCACTGTGCTTGTTCAAGGCGGGTGTCTCGCCACGCCTTAGTGGCTGTCCAAGTGTCCAGCCACACTGTGCAATGCAAAAGTATTGAGAATGATATCTCGCTTTAAACAGTGGATGTCTCGTCGCACTGTGCTTGTTCAAGGCGGGTGTCTGGCCACGCCTTACTTAGTGGATGTCCAAGTGTCCAGCCACACTGTGCAATGCAAAACAATTGAGAATGTTATCTCGCTTTAAACAGTGGATGTCTCGTCGCACTGTGCTTGTTCAAGGCGGGTGTCTCGCCACGCCTTAGTGGCTGTCCAAGTGTCCAGCCACACTGTGCAATGCAAAAGTATTGAGAATGTTATCTCGCTTTAAACAGTGGATGTCTCGTCGCACTGTGCTTGTTCAAGGCGGGTGTCTGGCCACGCCTTACTTAGTGGATGTCCAAGTGTCCAGCCACACTGTGCAATGCAAAACAATTGAGAATGTTATCTCGCTTTAAACAGTGGATGTCTCGTCGCACTGTGCTTGTTCAAGGCGGGTGTCTCGCCACGCCTTAGTGGCTGTCCAAGTGTCCAGCCACACTGTGCAATGCAAAACAATTGAGAATGTTATCTCGCTTTAAACAGTGGATGTCTCGTCGCACTGTGCTTGTTCTAGGCGGGTGTCTCGCCACGCCTTAGTGGCTGTCCAAGTGTCCAGCCACACTGTGCAATGCAAAACAATTGAGAATGTTATCTCGCTTTAAACAGTGGATGTCTCGTCGCACTGTGCTTGTTCAAGGCGGGTGTCTCGCCACGCCTTAGTGGCTGTCCAAATGTCCAGCCACACTGTGCAATGCAAAACAATTGAGAATGTTATCTCGCTTTAAACAGTGGATGTCTCGTCGCACTGTGCTTGTTCAAGGCGGGTGTCTGGCCACGCCTTACTTAGTGGATGTCCAAGTGTCCAGCCACACTGTGCAATGCAAAACAATTGAGAATGTTATCTCGCTTTAAACAGTGGATGTCTCGTCGCACTGTGCTTGTTCAAGGCGGGTGTCTCGCCACGCCTTAGTGGCTGTCCAAGTGTCCAGCCACACTGTGCAATGCAAAAGTATTGAGAATGATATCTCGCTTTAAACAGTGGATGTCTCGTCGCACTGTGCTTGTTCAAGGCGGGTGTCTGGCCACGCCTTACTTAGTGGATGTCCAAGTGTCCAGCCACACTGTGCAATGCAAAACAATTGAGAATGTTATCTCGCTTTAAACAGTGGATGTCTCGTCGCACTGTGCTTGTTCAAGGCGGGTGTCTCGCCACGCCTTAGTGGCTGTCCAAGTGTCCAGCCACACTGTGCAATGCAAAAGTATTGAGAATGTTATCTCGCTTTAAACAGTGGATGTCTCGTCGCACTGTGCTTGTTCAAGGCGGGTGTCTCGCCACGCCTTAGTGGCTGTCCAAATGTCCAGCCACACTGTGCAATGCAAAACAATTGAGAATGTTATCTCGCTTTAAACAGTGGATGTCTCGTCGCACTGTGCTTGTTCAAGGCGGGTGTCTGGCCACGCCTTACTTAGTGGATGTCCAAGTGTCCAGCCACACTGTGCAATGCAAAACAATTGAGAATGTTAT